>NC_043024.1:18935982-18955982 GCF_006345805.1 Octopus sinensis
ATATGTAGTACTATATATATATATATATATATATATATATATATATATATATAGTACTACATATATATTAGAGGAATTTTACCAGTATGTGGAAACCCTTATGCTAGAAGAAGATCTGCTATGGTCTTAACCACTAAGAATTATTCTCTAGAAAATTTAGCAAACACCAGAAATGTAAGCCAGCAAGACAAATGAAAAGTAACAAGAATATAGATTAATCATAAACAATTGTTTCACTATCGACAAATTATGTAATTTTACTTACGCAATTTATCTATAGATCTTCAGTATGATCGTCCATACAAATATAATATGTATGCAGTTCTACCTATTACATTTGTGGTTATTTTTCAAAAGTCCTCGTTTTGGCATGCTAAATTATCTGAAATAACACTGCATAAAATAATTCACTGCAGTAGCCTTTGCTGGTTTGAGAACGTATTAATTTAAAATTGAAATTAAAATGAGGGTGAAAAATTGGATATTAATTTGATAACATCAATTTTAACACCAGTGGTCTAGCATATAAAAAAAACTGAGGTTCAGTAAATAGTACTACATATATATAAGAGGGAATTTTACCACTATGTGGAAACCTTTATGCTAGAAGTAGGTCCACTATGGTCTTACCACTATGGTCGTACCATTTTCTCTAGAAAATTTAGCAAACACCAGAAATGTAAGCGAGCAATACAAATGAAAAGTAACAAAAATATAGATTAATCATAAACAAATGTTTTACTATCAAATGTAATAAGTGGAACTGCATGCATTTTCGACCTCGTGTTGATGCCTGGCATGCAGTTCTGCAAGTTATATTTGTATAGACGATCATATTGAAGATCTACAAATAAATTATTTAAGTAAAATTACATAATTTGTTGATGCTTTGAGAGCATAGTTGCTAGAATAAGAATAAGCTGGGCAAAGTTCAGAGAGCTCTTATCCCTGCTGGCAACAAAGGCCTCTTCCCTAGAGTGAAAGATAGATTGTATGATGCCTGTGTGTAAACAGCTGTGCTACATGGCAGTGACACATGGGCAGAGACTGCTGAGGATATGTGTAGGCTTGAAAGAAAAGAAGCTAGTATGCTTCACTGGATGTGCAAGGTCAGTGTGCATGTTTAGCAGAGTGTAAGCGTCTTGAGAGAAAAGTTGGACATAAGTGGCATCAGATGTGATGTGCAAGAAAGATGACTGCACTGGCGTGGTCATGAGATGTGTATGGACAAGGACAGCAATGTGAAGAAGTACCGATCTCTAATTGTGGAGGGAGCGTATTGAAGAGGTAGATGCAGCAAGACATGGGATGAGGTGATGAAGTATGATCTTCGAACATTGGGCCTGATGAAGGCAATGACATGTGGTAGAGATCTTTGACAATATAACATGCTTGAGAAGACCTGTCGAGCCAAATGAGATTGTAGTCATGGCCCATGCTGGAGTTATGCAACTGGCACCTGTGCCAGTGGCACGTAAAAAGCACCCACTACACACTTGGAGTGGTTGGCATTCGGAAGTGGTTGGCCATAGAAACTTTGCCAAATCAGATTGGACCCTGGTGCAGCTTCCCAGCTTCCCAGTTTTCAGTCAAACAGTCCAACCCATGCCAGCATGGAAAACAGACGTTAAATGATGATGATGATAATGATACATATATATATATATACACACACATACATATATATATACACACATATATATATATATATACAATGGGCTTCTTTCAGTTTCCATCTACCAAATCTTTTCACCAGGTTTTGGTCAACCTGAGGCTATAGTTGAAGATACTTGTCCAATGTATCTCAATTCATTGGACTATTACATGTGGAGCATTGTTGACAGAGGGGTCAATGAACACACTGATAACACTAATGATTCTATGAAAGCTGCCAAAATGAATGAGGACTACTTGATTCGAGCATGGGACTGAACCTGGAACCATGTGGTTGGGAAGCAAGCTTCTTACCACACAGTCACCTCTACACCTATACACACACACACACACACACACACGCTTACGTGTGTACATACTCGTGATTGATTACACCACATTTGACAACTGGTGTAGGTTTGTTTACATCCTGTAACTTAGCAATTCACCAATAAAGATATGCTTGGAATAAATATTACACTAAAAAGGACTACAAATAAAAACAGAAAAAAAGACTGTAGTGCTGTAGCATGGCCACTTTGCAATGCCTGAAACAAATAATAGACTAAGAGAAATGTAACTGAAAGTGTCTCCTGCCTTCCTCCATAACCATACCAACCTACACTGACCATTGTCCGTTACAGTCACCCCTCCAGGGGCCACCATAAATCACTAACTTATCCATCCACAAAAGATGGTGTTTATTTCTGTTTCATTTTTATTCCAGAAGAAAATTGTTCTCCGAAAATGAAAGAGTTTTGAAATCAACCTTTTGCTCTTTCATCAGTGCTTTGTTGGAATGGTCAGGGGTGAGTTTGGAGGGGGGGTTAGGGGATGACAGGGTGGATGAAGGACAGGGGTGGAAGGGGTGGGAGAGAGAGAGATAGAGAAGGTGAGGAAAACGGTGGAGTGGGAGAAGAATAGAGACAGCGAGAGAGCAAGAGGGGAGAGAAGGAGAGAAGCAGAGAGAGGGAGGAAGAGAGAGAGAAGTAGAGAGAGTAAAAGGGAGGGAGAGGGTGGTGAGAGAGAAAAATAGAGAAAAACGAGGGGAGAGAGAGAGAGAGAGAGAGAGAGGTAAGAAATGAACAGAGAAAAGCAGGGGAGGAGAGAGAGGAAGCGTGAGAGAGAGAGAGAGAGAGAGATGACAGGGAAGGGAAAAACAGAAAGAGAGAAGGAGAGAGACAGAGAGGAGAGAGAGACAAAGAGGATGAGAGAGAGAAGGAAAAGAGAGTGGGAGAGAGAGATGGTGGGGGAGATAGAAGAGATGAGAGTGAGAAAGTGGGGTGAGAGAAAAATAAGGAGAGAAAGAAAGAGAGAGGGGAGACACGGAGAGAGGGAGTGAAAAAGAAAGAGAGAAGGGAGAAAGAGGGAGAGAAGGAAAGAAAGATATGAAGGGAAAAAGGGAGAAAGTGAAACACAGATAAATACATAGACACACATAAACACTCACACTTACGTACACACCCTCACACACATGCTCACTGGTAAATAGAGAGAGAAAGAGATGCTGACACGTGTATGAGAGAAACAGAGATGTAGAAATATGGAGGAGATAATCAAAGACAAGGCTCTCTCACAGACACAAACGTATGACATATATTCATACAAATACATTGATAGGGACATGGGCATTCACATACATATATACACACTCTCTCACTCTCTCTTTTACTATTTTACTTGTTTCAGTCACTTGACTGCGGCCATGCTGGAGCACCGCCTTTAGTCGAGCAAATCGACCCCGGGACTTATTCTTTGTAAGCCCAGTACTTATTCTATCGGTCTCTTTTGCCGAACCGCTAAGTGACGGGGACGTAAACACACCAGCATCGGTTGTCAAGCAATGCTAGGGGGACAGACACAGACACACAAACACATACATGCACACATATATATATATACGACGGCTTCTTTCAGTTTCCGTCTACCAAATCCACACACAAGGCATTGGTCGGCCCGGGGCTACAGCAGAGAGACACTTGCCGATGCCACGCAGTGGGGAATGACCCGGAAACCGCGTAACCAGTGGTTGGTTAGCAAGCTACTTCCACACAGCCGCCACTCCTGCGCCTATATTTATATATATATATATATATACGACGGGCTTCTTTCAGTTTCCGTCTACCAAATCCACTCACAAGGCATTGGTCGGCCCGGGGCTACAGCAGAAGACACTTGCCCAAGATGCCACGCAGTGGGACTGAACCCGGAACCATGTGGTTGGTTAGCAAGCTACTTACCACACAGCCACTCCTGCGCCTATATTTATATATATATATATATACGACGGGCTTCTTTCAGTTTCCGTCTACCAAATCCACTCACAAGGCATTGGTCGGCCCGGGGCTACAGCAGAAGACACTTGCCCAAGATGCCACGCAGTGGGACTGAACCCGGAACCATGTGGTTGGTTAGCAAGCTACTTACCACACAGCCACTCCTGCGCCTACACACATACTCAAACACATGCACAGTTCATGTGTAAGCACATGCACATGTGTACACACACACACACAAATGCATGCACCGCATACAGACACACACACACTCTCTCTCTTACATTGGGATTTTGCACATACATATATACATACATATATACACACATATATACACACATGGTCACATAGATTTCGCACACACGTGTACACACAAATCATAAAGCTGTAATTTATGTCATAAAAATCTCAATAATATCAGAGAAAGAGAGAGACAGAGATGAGAGAGAAGGAGATGAGGGAGGAGAGAGAGATCAGAAGGAAAGTGAAAGTAAAAGAGAGAGGGAAACATAAAGAAGGAGAGAGAGAGAGAGAGAGAGAGGAGAAGGGAGAGACATAAAAAGAAATGGAAAAAATAGAAACGGTTGGTGGTGGTGGTGGTGGTGGTGAGGGGTGATGGTGTTGATGATGGTGGTGAAGATGATGATGACTATGGTGGTGGTGGTGGTGGTGGTGGTGGTGGTGGTGGTGGTGGTGGTGGCATTGATGATGGTGGTGACTGATTATGGTTGTGGTGATGGTGGTTATGATGGTGGTTGTGGTGGTGGTGGTTATGATGGTGGTGGTGGTAGTGATAGTAGTTGTGGTGGTGGTGGTTGTGGTTGTGGTGGTGGTAGTTATGGTGGTGGTGGTGGTGGTGATAGTGGTTGTGGTGGTGCTGGTTATGATGGTGGTGGTTATGATGGTGGTGGTTATGATGGTGGTGGTGATAATGGTGATAGTGGTTGTGGTGGTGGTGGTGGTGGTGGTGGTGGTTATAGTGGTTGTGGATGTGGTGGTGGTGGTGCTGGCCAATAGTGGAGCCTCCTGTAGTATTAGTGGTGATGATGATGATGGTAGTGGTGGTGGTACTGGTGATGGTGGAGGCGCGGATAATGGTGTTGGTGCCAGTAGTGGCAGTGGTCACGTTAGAATGTGTTGCTAAACATTATTTCAACACTTATTAAGCAACATTAGTGATTTAAGAGGAGAGAGAAAGGGAAAAACAAGCAAATAAATAAAACAAAAGACCCAAAAAAAAGGTGAGACTGGAGGGACGGAGAGAGGAGTAGAGGACATTAATGTTTTTCTTTCTTTTTTTTTAACTTTGTGTGTGTGACCTTTGACCTCTCCTGAAAATTGTTGTCCAATACATTTAGGTTTGTTATGAAACAAAAGACATTAGATGAACACATTTCTAGTCCATTTAATATCTAAATATTCCTTTGCTAAGTATATATGGGTGTATATATATGTGTGTGTGTGTATGTATGTATATATATGTGTGTGTATATAGGTGCAGGTATGGCTGTGGAGGAAGAAGCTTGATTCCCAACCACTTGGTTCCGGGTTCAGGTCCATTGCATGGTAACTGGGTGTCTTCTCCTATGGCGTCAGGCTGACCAAAGCCATGTAAGTGGATTTAGTAGATGGAAACTGAAAGAAGCCTGTCGTATATATGAATATATATATAAAGTTAATCCAAACATGAAAACACAAAGAGAAAACACAACAACACGAGAACGTGGAACAAATATAGTATTATTGGACACTCAGGAAGGAAGGGGAGAAGGAGGGTTTAACGTTTCGAGCGGAGCTCTTCATCAGAACCACAGAAAAAGGAAAGATCTAAAGAAGGGAAGACGGTGGAAAAAAAAAAAAAATTACTAACACACGCGGAGCAAAACGTTCCCCCTCCCCCGTCCAATGGACGATGCTGAGTTGTCAAACATTTAAACCAAATTTTCTCAAAACAACTTGTCCGACCATCCCATAGGAATTCCCCTTTAAGAAACACTGATTTAACCTAACTTTGAGACACCAGCAAAAGAAGAAATAAAGGTAGACTTTTTCTCGCTTACGTGTAGTATTTATTGCAACAGCTGACGTACTTGCACATACAAATGCACGTTCCCACGGCTTTATCAATCGCATTCTCACCTGAAATTGATTTTTGCAATCTTTTCAAGACTTATACATGCCCTGATACCGTCGGTATCTACATATCCAATTTAAGCACAATCAGATGGAGGATGCCCGAGATTCTAGAAGACACACACACAGACAGACAGAACGGATTTTATCTAATAGATATATGTGTGTGTATACGTTTGTGTCTGTGTTTGTTTCCCCCACGCCACTTGACAACCAGTGTTGGTGTGTTTATGTCCCTATAACTCAACAGTTCAGCAAAAGAGACTGATAGAATAAGTACCAACCCGTGGTACCAAAGAAGCAGGCATTAAATGATGAAGATGATGATGACGATGGTGATTATGAAAATGTTGATGGAGATGATGACGGTGATGATGATGATGATGGTGGTGGTGATGATGATGGTGGTGATGATGATGGTGGTGATGATGATGATGATGGAGATGATGACAGTGAAGATGCTGATGGTGGTGGCGATGATGATGTAGTCATGAGGATCATGCTGGCGATGATGATGATGGAGATGGGCATGAGGAAGACAGAAATGGTGATGATGGTTACAAGGATGATGACAGTGATGATGATGATGGTGATGATGATGACAACGACGATGATGATGATGATGATGTTGATGATGGAGATGGTGATGATGATAATGATATGATGGAAATGGCGATGAGAATGGCAGAGATGATGATGATGATGGTAATGATGATGATGATGATAGTGGTGGCGACGACGATGGTACATGGGGCTGCTTTCAGTTTTCACCTACCAAAACTTCTGCCACAGGTCTTAGGTCAGCCCAGGGCTATAGAAGGAGACACACTGACACACACACACACACACACACACACACACACACACACACACAAAGGCAAACACACACACACAGAGACACACACAGAGGCAAACACAAGATCAGATGCTGCACACTGAAGTTGAACCCCAAACCCCCAAACTGAAACCAGACGGCCAGGAAGCAATTACCTTAACCACGTAGCTTTGCTTACTCCTCCGGTCAAGCCTGTAGTTAAATAAGAATTACTGAAGACTACAAGAGCAAATACACTCTCCATAAATCTGGAGCATTTAATTCTTCTAAGTGGTCTTAGCTAATCAGCTAAGGTAATAAATCAGTCGCTGCTTTTGCCGTTTATGATTATCTCATTGTTGGGTTACATCGATTCATTTCAGGCCTGGTATCAAATGGCACGATATATTATCATTCATTCTAGATTGGAACGTTCACACTAAGTCTGGGGCCAACCGATTTGGCTAGGAATCACTGGAAGATCTTCTGTTGTGTTGTGACTGTGTGACTGTTCAAACTGCAAGAATGGCAGGCAATTCTCCCTGAAAATATACTGTATGCTATTTTTGGAAAAACGAAATACAACTGTAAATGCACATACACACACGAATTAAAATCAAAATCGATCAACATCAATGGAAATTGTAGCTGTTATACCAGTGCCGGTGGCACATAAGAGAACCATCCGAACGTGGCCGTTGCCAGCCTCGCCTGGCCCCCATGCTGGTGGCATGTAAAAAGCACCATCCGACCGTGGCCGTTTGCCAGCCCCGTCTGGCACCTGTGTCGGTGGCATGTAAAAAGCACCCACTACACTCACGGAGTGGTTGGCGTTAGGAAGGGCATCCAGCCGTAGAAACATTGCCAGATCAGACTAGGCCTGGTGGTAGCTTTCTGGCCTCCCAGACCCCAGTTGAACCGTCCAACCCATGCTAGCATGGAAAGCGGACGCTAAATGATGATGATGATGATGATGATGATATATATATATATATATATAAAGGGAAAGTTTACGAAAATAAACAAAAGACGAAGGCAGGTGGTGTACAAACAAACAGATGTATTAGTATAGCACTCAGGAATAGAAAAAGTCTTTTACATTTTGAGCCTATGCTCTTCTACAGAATGATACACAGAAAAAAACAAGGAGAGCAAAAAATACATGCAGGAGCTAACGATCTATCATATATATATATATATATATATATATCATCATCATCATCATCGTCGTTTAGCGTCCGTTTTCCATGCTAGCATGGGTTGGACATATATATATATATACACCCACGCGCATGCAAATTTATACAGACAAATGTAAAAATCAAAAATGGAATTACAGGCGCAGAAATTAAATTAGATAAACTCATAATCACATCGATGCTTGTGCTCCAGCATGACCTCAGTCTCTGGCTCAAATAAGTAAAATAAAAATATCCATATATATATATATATATATATATATATATATATATATATATATATATATATATATATGACAGACTGCATTGGCATGGTCATGTGGTGAGAATGGATGAGGATAGCTGTGTGAAAAAGTGCCACACCCGAGCCGTTGAGGGAACCTGTGGAAGAGGTAGACCCAGGAAGACCTGGGATGAAGTGGTGAAGCACGACCTTCAAACATTAGGCCTCATCAAGGAAATGACAAGTGACCGAGACCTTTGGAAATATGCTGTGCTCAAGAAGACCCGGCAAGCCTGGTGAAACCATAACCCGTGCCTATGCCAGGAGCATAACCGGCCTGCTTATGTGTAGCTTTTCCTTCTTTGGTCACTAAACTTTGCTTGCGAAGACCTGTTGTAGCAAGTGAAATCAAAATCAAAATCAAGTCAAAATCAAAACCATTTCGATGACTGGCATCCATGCTAGCGGGGTGCAAAGAGCACCATACAAGTGTGATCGTTGACAGAGTGGCTATTCGAGTATGATCGTTACCAAAGTCGCCTTACTGGCACTTATGCCTGTGCTAGTAGGGTACCAAGAACACCATCCGAGTGTGATCGTTGCCAGAGCAGGCAACTGGCTTCCGTACCCGTGGCACGTAAAAAGGGCACCATTCGAGCGTGATCGTTGCCAACATCGCTTCACTGGCCCTTGTGCCGGTGGCATGTATAAAAAGATTCGAGCGAGGTCATTGCCAGTACCGCCTGGCTGTCCCCCGTGCAGGTGGCACGTAAAAAGCACCCACTACACTCTTGGTGTGGTTGGTGTTAGGAAGGGCATCCAGCTGTAGAAACTCTGCCAGATCAAGACTGCAGCCTGGTCAAAACCGTCCAACCCTTGCTAGCATGGAAAATGGATGTTAAACGACGATGATGATGATATATATTATATATATATATATATATATATATATATATATATATATATATATATATATATTATATAATATATTATATATATTATAATATATATATTATATATATATATAATATATAAACCTTAGAGAAGAAGAAACGAAACGAAACCAAACGAATCGAATCGAATCGACGCGAAGGCGCTCAGTCATACAATAGTGTAATAAATAATATATATGCATACATACAAACATATATGTACATACCTACATATACATGTATATATACATGCATATATAAATATATATACGTGTGTACATGACACCACAAATAGACGTAGAACTCGACGAGAAACGAAAACGTAAAAACAGCATGGAACGGACCATTCCTTTAACAACGAAAAAACAGAGTACAAGACAACTACACAAGGAAAAATCCCCTTCATCAGCCGTCCCTAGTTCAACTCCAGCGTGTTTCAAAGGTGAGGACAGAACACGTCTCGTCGAACTAATCCTTCCTGCGAAAGAATTAAATAAAATTCCTTTGCAGAGGGGTAAAAACAAGGAAAAAAATGTGACAAAAACAGAACGTAAAAACAATACAATTAAAAACAAATACAAAATAAAAATACAATTACAAGAAATACAGTACAAGAAGGAATAGAAACAGGACAGGAAAACAAATAAAGAAGGCCTATAAGCCTAGACGAGGAAAAAAAATTTTTCACGAGCGTAGGAAGAAACATGTTTACTTGAATAAGGCCGCCGGCGAATGGAAGTTCGTAGACCCGGCTGTGAGAGAGATGAGGAGGAGTGAAAGAGAGAGAGAGAGAGAGAGAGAGGAAGGAAGCAAAAGAGGGTGAAAGAAAGAGAGAAGAAGGAGTTATGGAGTTTCGCGTCATAATTATATATAAAAACCAGCTTAGAGAAGAAGAAGAAACGAAACGAAACGAAACCAAACGAATCGAATCGACGCGAAGGCGCTCAGTCATACAATAGTGTAATAAATAAAATATATGCATACATACATACATATATGTACGTACCTACATCTACATGTATATATACATGCATATATAAATATATATACGTGTGTACAGGACACCACAAATAGACGTAGAACTCGAAACTCACACACACATATCAATCAATTTATATATATCTACGATTATAGACATAAAATTCTGCCTGTCCGTCCATCCAGGACCCCTGCATCTCAGTCTACATTTGCTCTACATAGACATATTATACCTTTTTGGAATCAGGATGATCCTGGGATTGCAAATCTGCCAATCATTTGGTGTTTGAATATCCAGCATTGGGATCAGGTCGGGATGAGTGTGGATTTTAAGCTAGCATATATATATGTGTGTGTGTGAGACAAATAATAGAGACAGAAAATGGAATATATGCAAGACTTTATTGTTCATGGGTGGGAAACTGTACAACTGGTTGTTGTGTCTCCTTGGTGCAGAAGAGTCCTATCAGATGATGTTACGAGGAGGACTTCATTAAATAAAACTGTTTCACTTGGTTTTAATACAGCATGTCTTCCTGCCTAATGGCTCAAACATATGTTCACTAACATAAAAGATAGCAATAACAGAGTAAAATCTTCCAGCAGTACAGTAGTGAGAATACTAGAGTTTGCATTTCTGCACTTTTGAGCTTCGTCAGTAGCATATGCCCACAGGCAACAACAGGCTGTAGAAGAAGTCACATGTACGATTTATCACCACAAACTACAACCAGTTAGCAGTATGCTGCATTAAAATTGAGTGAAAAAGGGTTTCTTTAACGAAGTACTCCTCGTAACATCACATGATGAATCAATTCTGCACTGAGCTATGCACCACAATCAGTTCTACAATATCCCTCACATAAGGGATCGATACAGGAGGGGTTGAAACGATTGTTGTGATAAAGTTTCTCATATATGCCCCTTTCAGTCTGTCATTTGATTTATACTCAACATAGACTGAGGAATTCCCAAGATAGATCCAGCAACAATTGTGTCTGTCTGTCTGTCTATCTGTCTGTCTGTCTATCCATTTGTTCATCTGTGTTTGTGAGTGTCTATTTATTTGTCTATTTGTCTGTCTATCAGCCTGTTTGTTGGTTCAGCCGTCCATTCATCCATCCATCCATCCAACCATCCAGGGGTAAGAAGATGATGATGATGGTAATGATGATGATGATGGTGAGAGTGGGAGGGGAGGGGATGATGATAAAATGGATGAGGATGAGGGAGAAGAGGAGAGAGAAAGGGAAGAGGGGGAAGAAGATGATGATGATGGCCATGATGATAATGAGGGCAAAGAGGAGGAAGAAGATGATAATGGTAATGATGAGATGATGACGAGAGCGGGAGGGGAGTGGATAATGATAAGATGGATGAGGATGAGGGAGAAGAGGGGAAAGATGATGATGATGGCGATGATGATGAGGAGAAAGATGAGGACAAGGAGGATGAAGATAAGAGGGGGAAGGGAGGGGTGATAATGAGATGGAGGAGGATAAGGAGGAAAGAGATGATGATGATGATGATGATGATGGTGATGACAAGAGCAGGAGGGGAGTGGATGACGATAAGATGGATGAGGATGAGGAAGAAGGGAAGAGAGAAAGGGAAGAGGGGAAAGATGATGATGAGGAGAATGATGAGGACAAAGGGGATGAAGATAAGAGGGGGAAGGAAGGGGTGATAATGAAATGGAGGGGGATAAGGAGGAAAGAGATGATGATGATGGTGATGATGATGATGATGCTGATAATGATGATAATGGTGATGATGGCAACAACAATGACGATGATGACGACGATGATGATGATGATGATGATGATGATTACGGACACCTGTTCTTGGAAAAGAGGATTTAAAGCTGCATATCTGTTCTCCGGAATTACCATTTACTTCAGCGGAATCGACACCTACTTCAATAAAACGGTGCTGCTGCCATTGTTAACTTTGAACCTTTAATATAAAATAGAGATTCTGGTTGTTCCATTATACTCCGCTGTCTGATACAATGGAATCTGTGCAGTAAAAGAGCTCGGAAGAATGTGAATGGATACATGAAAGCAGCACCAAAAGGAATTTATCAAATAATCAGAGATTCTAGATATCTTTGTAGGTGTTAAATCAGGTGTTAACATGCAATCACCACCTTATATTATGTGTGCTGCTCCACGGCGCCAAAGTTTTGGTAAGAAAGCAGCATCACCACATTATAGTGTGTATGTATGTATATATATCTTTGTGTGTGTGTGTGTATGAATGAGTATATATATATATATATATATTATATAACATACATGCATATATATATATATACATACGTATATGTATTTGTGTGTGTATATATATATATATGTGTATGTCTGTATGTATGACTTCACCTTAGTTACACCCACCCACTCTAGGGAGTCTGTAACATTATATCTCCCCTAGACTTAGAAACACGCAATAGACCCTGCCGTAACTTTTTAATCTTTCGTTTTCTTATACAAAGCTGGCCACTCTCACTATTACATACACAGAAACGTGTGTGTGTGTATATATGTGTATATATATATATATATATATATATATATAAACATACATACACATATATACATGTATGTATATATATGCATATAGACACAAACATATTTATATGTATGTGTGTGTATCTATGTATGAATATATTATATACATATATAGATATATATATATATATATATATATACACACATGTACATATATATATGTATGTATATATATATACATATATATATGCATATATACATACACACTCACACTGCACACACACAGATATATATAGACATGTATGTATGAATGTATGTATGAATATAGATATGCAGAAATATAGACATATATATAATAATATTATTAT
This sequence comes from Octopus sinensis, assembly GCF_006345805.1. NCBI lineage: Eukaryota > Metazoa > Mollusca > Cephalopoda > Octopoda > Octopodidae > Octopus > Octopus sinensis. Next base: position 18,949,069 of record NC_043024.1, read on the forward strand.
AATATATATATTATATATACATATATACATAGAATGAGAGAGAGAGAGTGATAAGCAATAAAGGTAGACACAAGACACACAGACAAACTGACAAAGAGGCGTAGGGAGAGGTGTTTAGTTTTTATCAGCCTATAATCATGCTAAGGAAAGAATGGAATTACCAATTTCAAGACGAAAAAGAAAAGAATCAATTACGTTCCAGGCTTTAAATGACATTCAAGAGATATATATTTCATAATGCCTATGAAGTGGCCTGAATTCGATGCCAAAGAAATGGTCACAAATTTATATTCTTCCGTCATTGGAATAACTATGTCGGATAACAGCGTACAATGAATAATACAGTCCAACAAACGGAACGCTTCAGTCTGGGCTGTTGCCAATTTCCTGTCTGGGACTCCAAGAAATATAGGAAAGATTAGCAAGAAGGACGATGAAAAATGGGAGATGATTTATCCATCAGTTAAGAAATGGAGTTAAGAAATGGATGGAAAATACTAAAGAATTTGAAGATATCTTTGCATCAAATTTCTTTCTGCTACAATTTTCTTTTATTCCTGTTCTTTTATTCATTCTTTTTTTCATCTGTCAGATATTTTCTGAGCAAGTTAATCATAAGGAACATTTTTTTTGTTCCAGAATGAAGAATGGAGATTGAATAAATTGGGATGTATGTAAGGCTCTTTGGTAAGTATTTTATCATGATTGAGCCTAAATATTGAAGCAGGTATAATTTAAGAGAAGCTTCCATTTCATTTTGATCATAAATCCTATGTTTTTTCAAACATTCATTACAAGAGAAATCAGTGTGTGCGTGTCAATCTATCCATATCCCTCTCTTTCTCTCCTTCTCTCTCTCCCCCCCTCTCTCTCTCTCTCTCTATATATATATATATATATATATATTATAAATCATCATCATCATCATTATCGTCGTCGTCATCATCATAAGGATCATCATCATCGTTAAACGTCCATTTTCCACACTGTCGTGGGTTGGATGGTGTGTGTATATATATATATTTCTTTACTACCCACAAGGGGCTAAACACAGAGGGGACAAACAAGGACAGACAAAGGGATTAAGTCGATTACATCGACCCCAGTGCGTAACTGGTACTTAATTTATCGACCCCGAAAGGATGAAAGGCAAAGTCAACCTCGGCGGAATTTGAACTCGGAACGTAACGACAGACGAAATACGGCTACGCAGGTCGCCCGGCACGCTAACGTTTCTGCCAGCTCACCGCCAGCTCACCGTTTCTGCCAGCTCACCGTGTGTATATATATATATATCGTTAGCCACTACACCCATTTTTTCTCTCTCCTTGTTTCTCTCCTTGTTTTTTCTGTGTCCCTTTCTGTAGAAGAGCGTAGGCTCGAAACGTAAAAGACTTTTTTCTATTCCTGAGCTTACACCACCCATCTTCGTCTTTTGTTTTTTCGTAAACTCTCCCTTTATATATATATATATATATATATATATATATATATATACATACAGGGTGCAGTGAATCTAAATTAGCATCTAAATTATGCAAAAATTAAATTATCACTAACATCTCATCTTAACTGATATATTTACCAAAATTACATAAAAAATATCTCGAAATACTAAAGAGTAAATTTATTCAATAAAATCGCCATTGGCTTCAACCTCGGCCTCTAGACGACTTTGCAATCTCCTAGAAGTCTTCTGGATGGTCTCCTTGCTTAAGTTGGTGAATGCTGCCATAATCCTTGCCTTCAGTTAATCTTTGGTGTTACAAGCAGTTTTGTTGGTCTCTCGCTCAACTGTGACCCACACATAATAATGAAGGGGGTTGCAGTCTGGGGAGTTAGGTGGCTAGATGTTTGGGGTGATGTGGTTTCAGAAATTGCCTGACAATTGTGACTGGGTTCTCCTGCTTGTGTGGCATGGTGCAGAGTCCTGTTGCTAGAGTCTTCTATATCTATATATCTATCTTCCATAGGGTTTTCCAGCAGCCACCCTCTTGACCCAGGGCAGCACTACCTCCTCCAGGCACTTGATCTAGTCCCCCATGTTGACTCTGAAGCTGTGTGGGAAGATGAATGGAGGCATAATGTTGCCATCACTAATGATCACTCCAAACACCATGATGTTAACTGGATGTTTCATTTTTATCGCTCTCGGTACATGTCCTCAGACTGACACCCAAACACTCTGAAATGTTCCTATTAGAGCTTCTGGCACAAGTGCCAAGCAGTGCATCATGTCATTTCCAAATTTCTGCCAGAAGGAATTGCATCATGGTGTTGTTTTTCTCACAGACGGTGCCCAACTGACCCTACTATACTGTGTAGTTGACAAAATCAAAAACAAAGTGCATGTGTGAAATAAAAAATATGAAATAGTGACAATTTACTCATCTCATGCTATATATATGTATATATTGCATGTGTGTGTGTTATATAATATATAATAATTATTTGAGGGAATATTATTCCTAACTTACAGGGAAAAAATTCCAATCAGAAATAATAATCAAATTTCACAAAATATAATATATATATAAAAATTAGAAAAAAATCACCTTTTATCAATTCAAAATGAAAACATTAAATTACACCATCTAGAAAAATTACATATAATAGAAATATTAAAAATAATAAACATAATATACCGATGATAAGTAATGTGCAAAATAATAAATAAAAAAAACGTATATATTTGGTATATATATATATAATATATTATATATATATATATATATAATATATATATATATATATATATATACATGTATATAATTAATGTATATACATATAATATATATGTATATAAAAAGCATAAGCAACAAGTACTTCAGGTATTAGTGCCTTACGGCCGTTTCAGGCGCTCCATTTAATCAAACAATACAAGCATTACATCAATTGAAATACACTGCCATCTTCAGATGCATAAGGCCATATAGGTTTTCCAACAACAGGGTACTCCGTTGTAATTTTTTAAAAAATATTTCACCAGAACTAGAGAATAAAAGAATTACATACTTGTTGCTATTTTTGTAGCAGAATGAACAAAAGGAGAAAATACTCCAACTATAATCTGGAATGGTCGAAGAGAATAACAAGGATGGGGGGGGGGGCATGAGATGGTAATATAGCTACATTTATCTATCTCCTTATCACCATCAAAAGTTTTAATGCAGCTAGTATACTATGTCCAGTAAGAATTAAACCACTGGGAATTGACAGTTAAGTTCTAGCTGCTGATATGAAATTAATTAATGTCAGATTTTTTTCCAAACCCCTAAATTACTGTGGCTATAAATTCTCTGTAACTCCATAAAGAAACAAATCTCAGGAGTCAGTAGGCAAAATGCTTAGCGGTATTTCGTCTGCCGCTATGTTCGGAGTTCAAATTCCACCGAGGTCAACTTTGCCTTTCATCCTTTCAGGGTCGATTAAATAAGTACCAGTTACGCACTAGGGTCGATGTAATCGACTTAATCCATGTGTCTGTCCTTGTTTGTCCTCTCTGTGTTTAGCCCCTTGTGGGTAGTAAAGAAATAGGTATATGCTCCAAAAGAGTGAGGGTAGGTTGACATAAATTATTTTATTATTATCAGTTAAAAGGGCCTAAAATGTAGAACAAAGGACGTCACAATGAGATCTAAATTGGCATTAAGAGTACAGGGGGGAAGGATATCAATGAAATTTAGCAAAATTTATATATTATTATAGTTTGTATAATTAAAAGTAAAATTTTAAAATTTAGAAAGGGATGTAAGGACCAAGTAAGATAAGAAGGATATATAAACCAATTTAATCCCTAAAAATGTAGAGTACTTTTATATAAAATAGAAGCTTCATAATACTTGATCCTAGCAAACTTTTAAAGTGGTCATGATAAAGCCATTCAAACAATGAACCCATAATTACATTCAGATTTCATTTGAGAAAGCACTCACGACACTCATGGAGTGGTTGGCGTAAGGAAGAGCATCCAGTTGTAGAAACACTGCCAGATCAGACTGGAGTCTGGTGCAGCCTCCTGGCTTCCCAGACCCCAGTCAAACCGTCCAGTCCATGCTAGCATGGAAAACGGATATTAAATGATGATGATGAGGATGATGATATATATATATATATATATATATATAGATATTATATGCTCCTGTGCCGGTGGCACATAAAAAGCACCCACTACAATCACGAAGTGGTTGGCATTAGGAAGGGCATCCAGTTGTAGAAACACTGCCAGATCAGACTGGAGCCTGGTGCAGCCTCCTGGATTCCCAGACCCCGGTCAAACTGTCCAACCCATGCTAACATGGAAAACGGACGTTAAACGATGAGGATGATGGTGATGATGATGATGAAAGAGGTACCCTTTTTCTATTGATTGAAAACCAGGGATTACAGGCAAAAAATGAGATAATTGATTCTATAACAGATAAACTTATTTAAAAAATGTAATTATATAAAAAGTTTCCAACATTATGAAAAAGTCTTAAAGGTTGCAAGGGTATAAGAAGATATAAAAATACTGCATATATATGTACAAAAATATCATATGTATATGTATATATATATATATATATATTGAGGCATTTATGCATAGTAATGCCCTTAATATAAATAAATGTATTTAAAAGGAATAACTAATAAATCTTTCCCTTATGAGGTTTTTCATGCTAACTACTTGATAAATTCTTATAAAGATTTTATCCTATTTTTCAAGTATATATATATAAAGAATACATTATTATTATAAAATGTAATTATAAATAGCTAAAAAAATATAAATGTAAAGACCATATTGTATTATATTTTACCATGTTTAACTGCAGAGAGAAGTTACAACCCCTCTGCAAATCATAGAATGTTAACCAGTTTATACGAGGACAAATAGGTATACAAAGTACAAAATTTAATAATATAAAATCACAAAAAATAAGATGAAGAAATATATATATATATATATATATATATATATATATATATAATATATAAAATTTCGATAAGGGATATAAAATGAAAAATAGACATAAGGTTAAAAATTTTCATAGCTGAAGGCATAAGGTACTGGATATAAGGAGAGATAAAGGATAACAAAATAAAGACAAAGATAAAAGATAACAATTAAAGAAAAAAATAATAATAAGGAAATAAAGGATAAGGATAGTTTGAGGTATTCCTAACAAAGTAAATTAAGAAATGAATAAAGTACGATGAAGTTTTATAAAACCATTGGATGTGGTTTTATAAAATAAGATGTATGTAGAATCATACAATTCCTTGGAGGTATAGATTATACCGAATGGAAGTGCATGATCTGATAATCGTTATAAATATACCTGTTATGACTGATAGGGAACGAATTCTTGGAATTGATAGAAAAACAGTGAAACCACCGTATTTGATGAATGCAGACTAAACTCTAAGGGGTTATTATATATAATATATAATTTACTACACTAGAAGGGTATGCTATGAAAGATATGACACCCCAGATCATTTCTACCATCAACTACAAAGTATGATGCATATAATATTATTTGCTTCAAGAATATTTAAAAGTGCAGGTGATGCTATGCATGCATGATACTCTAAAGCCTAATCTACTATTAAACAGATTGCCCTTGTCTCTGTACTTGAAAAATCTCGTAAATTTCCATAGAACAAAGTTTGCATCCATATCTACTATCTCTATATGGCTGCACCCTCCGTATTATATCCCATTTAAGGCTAACTCTACTCTTGCTTTCCTTAAGTTCCTAGATCTTATATCGAAATAAATATCAATGGAAATAGTAGTTGTGATACCTGTGCTGGTGGCACATAAAAAGCACCATCCAAACGTGGCCGATGCCAGCACCACCTCGACTGGCTTCTGTGCTGATGGCACATAAAAAGCACCATCTGAATGTGGCTGATGCCAGTGCCGCCTCGACTGGCTTCTGTGCTGGTGGCACACAAAAATCACCACCCGAACGTGGCCAATGCCAGCGCCGCCTTTACTGGCTTCTGTGCCAGTGGCACGTTAAAAGCACCAACTGATCGTGGTCGATGCCAGACTCCTCTGGCACCTGTGCCAGTGGCACGTAAAAAGCACCCACTACACTCTCGGAGTGGTTGGCGTTAGGAAGGGCATCCAGCTGTAGAAACACTGACAGATCAGACTGGAGCCTGGTGCAGCCCCTGGCTTCCCAGACCCCGGTCGAACCGTCCAACCTGTGCTAGCACGGAAAACGGACGTTAAATGATGATGATGATCTTACTAGATAAAGATGTACTATTAGCTTTATATCTAAGTCTAAATGATAAAAGATGGTTATTAAGGTGCTTTTTCATATTTATTGGACACCCTGTATAAGTAAAGATACAAGTTTCAGTTCAGGAGTAGCTGTGTGGTAAGTAGCTTGTTTACCATCCACATTGTTCCATGTTCAGTCCCACTGTGTGGCACCTTGGGCGAGTGTCTTCTACTATAGCCTTGGGCTAGCAAAAGCCTAGTGAGTGGATTTGGTAGACAGTAACTGAAAGAAGCATGTCATATATATATACATATATATATATATGTGTGTCTGTGTTTTTCCTCCCGCCATCATTGTTTGACAACTGATGCTGGTGTGTTTATGTCCCCATAACTTAGTAGTTTGGCAAAAGAGACTGACAGAATAAGTACTAGGCTTACAAAGAATGAGTCCTGGGTTCAATTTGTTCGACTAGAGGTGGTGCTCCAGCATAGCCACAGTCAAATGATTGAAACAAATGAAAGAGTATTTGTAAACAGCATTTTGAGCTAAACAATGACCTAATAACAGGCATTGGGATTTTACCCTACAATTGCAGCCAGGAGTATTATTGCTATTATTGTTATTATTATTATTATCATTGTTGTTGTTGTTGTTGTTGTTGTTATTACTAACACCATTATTATTATT
>NC_043024.1:18965982-18970982 GCF_006345805.1 Octopus sinensis
TCTATGCTGGCAGGGTCATGTACTATGGATGGATAAAGAGAGCTGTGTGAAGAAGTGTCACTCCCAAACAGTGGAAGGAACCCATGGTAGAGGGAAACCCATGAAGACATGGGATGAAATGGTAAAGCATGACCTTTGAACATTGGGACAGAGGTAATAACAAAAGACCAAGACCTCTGGAGATATGCTGTGACAGAGAAGACCCGGCAAATAAAGTGAGATCACAGCTGTAGCCTACACCATTGACATATAACCAGCCTACTCAAAAAGTACCTTTGGATTGTCAGGCGACCTGCTGTGCTTGAGGGGACCTATTGAGTCAAGTACATCAACATCAGAATCAAATCAAACCTCTATCAAATGGTAATTGCAGTTGTGGCTGATGCCAGCGCCACCTGTCTGGCTTGCTGTGCCAGTGACACGTAAAAAAAAGCACCATCCAAATGTAGTCGATGTCAGTTACCTCTGGCTTCTGTGCCAGTGACACATAAAAAGCACCCACTACACTCTCGGAGTGGTTGGCGTTAGGAAGGGCATCCAGCTGTAGAAACACAGCCAGATCAGATTGGAGCCTGATACACCCTCCTAGCTTCCCAGACCCCAGTCGAACTGTCCTACCCATGCCAGCAAGCAAAACGGACATTAAACGATGAAGATGATTTACTCTCTCTTTTACTCTATTACTTGTTTCAGTCATTTGACTGCGGCCATGCTGGAGCACCGCCTTTAGTCGAGCAACTCGACCCCGGGACTTATTTTTTTGTAAGCCCAGTACTTATTCTATCGGTCTCTTTTGCCGAACCGCTAAGTAACGGGGACATAAACACACCAGCATCGGTTGTCAAGCAATGCTAGGGGGACAAACACAGACGCACAAACACACACACGCATATATATATATATACATATATACAACAGGCTTCTTTCAGTTTCCGTCTACCTAATTCACTCACAAGGCTTTGGTCGGCCCGAGGCTATAGTAGAAGACACTTGCCCAAGGTGCCACGCAGTGGGACTGAACCCGGAACCATGTGGTTGGTAAACAAGCTACTTACCACACAGCCACTCCTGCGCCTATATATATATATATTTGGTGGTACAGGTCGTTTATTTATGATATGTTCAGAATCAGTCTTATATATATTTTTTTTTTATATATAGAGGGCATTATTATACATACATGCCACACGCTAAGAGGGACATTAGTCATTTCTACCAAAAATTTTACTAATCATACCCAATGCAATTTTTCAAAGCAAGACATTTAAAAAATGAATTTAGTCTTGTATCACCTGTGATTTCGTACTTACCGCAGTTGCGACCGTACTCATCAGCAAGACTGATTCTGAACATATCATAAATAAACGACCTGTACCACCAAAGCCGAACAGCCATCTGTTCCACCCCACCGAAGCACATGGGGAAGTTTACATATAATACATCCGGTAAATGGCAGGCTTCTTCGAATTGCATTTCGGATAGGAAAAGTTTTTTCGGAATAAAATTATTTAACAATTAAGGATAACTTCGTAATAAGGAATCTTAACAAGAAATTATCAGGTAGATAGCGTGAAAAATTTCGAAAATAATTCTTTCTTATTGAACATATTAATTTATATATAGAGGGCATTATCTATATGGCAGCTTTCAAAGAATCTTTGGATGTTATGGGCTTGTTCATTGAGCTCTCTCTCAAGAATGCTCCACATGTAATAGTCCAATGAATTGAGATCTGGGGAATTAGGAAGCCAAATGTTAGGGGTTATGTGATCATGAGAATTTTCAACCATCCATTCCTGTGTTACTGGAGTCATGTGTGATAGTGCAGTGTCTTACTGAAACACATATGGCCTTCCATTGCATACACTGTCTAACCAGGGCTTAACAATTGTTTCCAGGACCTCAATGTAGGCGGCAGAGTTAACTCTAAGGCCTTGTGGAAAGAAGTAAGGAGGCATCACATGTCCTTCATTGCTGACAACCCCTAAAACTATGACAATTGCAGGAAATTTTGTATGCATAACTCTTGGAACTTCAGAAGGGTCTGCACATAATCATCTGTCATTTCTTCTGTTAACTTTTTGGTCTTGGTCGAAGTTTTTCTCGTTTGAGAAAAACCAAATCAAATTTTCTTCTGCTGGATATTTCTGTTTGTTTAAGAGCCTTTAGATATGATGTAGTGATTTTCTTTTGCTTTTTCTGACAAATTGACCTTTCCTCATCTTATAAGACTTATATCTGATGTCTTCGTGCACAACATTTCTGACTGTTTCTTCTGACACATGGAGATCTTTTGCAATTGACCTTATGGACTTTCTGGAATTGTTATCAATGGCCTGTCAAACTTGATGGATAAATTCGGGTGTTCTTATGATTTCAGAGCGCTTAGAATGCATTTTACTCTTTGATAATGGTGATACGTTTCCATTTTCAGTCTCTAACTTCTTACAAACTTTGTAAATTAAAGATCTGGCAACTTTTAAAAATCGTGATATTTCTAAATTGCTATGCTCAGCCTTTATAACCACAATAACAGCATGACTCTTCATTTGTTGAATAAGCTGAGGATCTGCTATTATTATTTTCTGAAACAACATTTGTACAGAGTTAACAAAAAATGCAGCAATGACCCAAAAAATGAATGTTCTCAAATACCTTGCACATCTTGTATATGAATATATATATATATATGTGTGTGTGTGTGTGTGTGTGTGTGTGTGTGTGTGTGTATTTATTGAGCAGTTGTATACTGTCAACTTAACATGACAGTCCCATGAAGGGAATCACACCACCGCTATTTAGCCCAAGGAAGCATCAATGCTTCCTGTTGGCCTTGACACATTTCCTGTGTCCTTATGTTTACAAGGGGGAGATAAGCACCTCCACCCAGCTAAGCCTGCATCCAGAGACTAGTTTCTGAGTGTTTGCTCGTCATCAGTCTGGAGTAGCATAGCCTGCTAGTTGAAGATGCCTATCTAGCCTTTGTAAACGTATATATATATATATATATATATTTATTTATATATATATATTTATATACAGTGTGTGCATTTGAGGACACTTTTTTTGGTTATTGCATGTGTATATGAAGAGAAAGAGAGAGATAGAGAGAAAGAGAAAGAGAGAGAGTTATCTAGCTTGCCAGATATATAAATATATAGAGAAATAGATAGACAAAGAGGTAAACAGGTAGACAGACACAGACAAATAGATAAGATGGATGGCTGGCTGGACGGACGGACAGACAGAAAGAGAGAGTACAAGAAAGAAGATTATTAGTTCTTCTTAATCTGTTATTGCAGGAGAGAGAGAGAGAGAGAGAGAGAGAGAGAAGAGAGAGAGAGAGAGAGAAGCAGAAAGGAATGAGAGAGTAAAGGAACAACAGTGAGAGAAGAAGAGAATGGGAGAGAAACAGAAACTGACATTTCTCTGTTTTTCAAGAAGCATTCTTTGACTCCATATTTCTTGCTCTGACATTTCTTCTTCCACCTCTTGTTCCACCTCTTCATACTTCTTCATTCTTCTTCTTCTTCCAATTCTTCTTCTTCTTCTTCTTCTTCTTCTTCTTCTTCTTCTTCTTCTTCTTCTACTTCTTCATCTTCATCTTCTTCGTCTTTGTCTTCTTCTTCTTCTTCATCTTCTTCATCATCATCATCATCTTCATCATCAATATCTTCTTCTTTTTCATCATCATCATCATCATCATCATCCACCATCATCATCTTCTTCTTCTTTCTTCTTCTTCCTCCTGTCAGTTTTTTCACACTAAAATAGAATAAATGATGATCATCAGCAAAGAGTGCGAAAAAAAAGAAAAAGATATTAAAAAAGGCCAAAAAAAAATAATAAAGAAATCAAACTGAAAACGGAATTCCGAAAAAGAAAACAGATTCCCACTCCCCCTCTCTCTGTCCTTCTCTCTCTCTCTCCCTCCTCTCCCTGTCCCCCCTCTCTCTTTCTAAACACCAGCTGTATGTGACACCGGAATAATTGTCTGAAATAATTATTGGCTGAAACATCTACAGTTGCATGTCCTGCACACTAAATATTACAAGTGATTTCATTAGCATTGTTGTTGCTGTTGTTGTCGTTTTTGTTGTTTTTGCAATGGCATAAACAATAACAACAGCAACAAAAACAAGAAGCAAACACAAAACAAAACTGCTGCAAAGTAGTTTTTTTTGTGTTTGCTTTTTGTTTTTGTTGCTGTTGTTGTAGTTTCTGCTGCTGTTGTTATTATTTATGCCATTGCAAAAACAACAAAAACAACAACAAAAAACAGCAACAACTGCAATATCAACAGCAGCAACAACAACAACAACAGCAATATCAACAAGAGCAACAAGAACAACAACAATGATAATGAAATCACTTGTAATATTTGGCATATTTTACAAAAAGCTCCAAACTTTAGTCTTGGAATCATTAGTAGCAGGGACCAGCATTAGTGACCCCTTTCCCAACAAGGTCCAGTCCCTCCTGTGGTGGTTATCTGCCTGAGTCCTGAGTTCTTTGTCAACCCATAGAGTTAGGTCACAGAGGTGTAAGCTGCTGGTAGAACATCTTGTGTAGGGTAGTTGAAAGGATAAAAGCCAGCCAAAATAATGTGGACCCTGCCTTCCAGGAGAAAATGTGGGTTGATCTTAAGTTAAGTTAAGTTAATTTTTTGGCTCAAAAAGCAAAATGCAAGGCCATGTAGGGGGACATGGAGTTATGTACAGGGAGGGTGTTCATGCAAAGGGTTCAGGCCATTTCTGGTCAAGAGAGACTTTGAACCGAGCGGTCGTTGGCATCTTCACTATCTCATCCGGCAGCTTATTCCACGGATCCACAACCCGGACTGAGAAAGCCCCTCTCCTTCGATTGAGATGAAATTGTCGCAGATAGAGCTTTTCGGAGTGACCCCCACATCCGACGCTCTGGAGCAGGAGTGAAGAACAGCTCTTTCGAGAGGTTACACTTTCTGCTTATGATGTTGTGAGCAAGAATGAGATCACCAC
>NC_043024.1:18973482-18975982 GCF_006345805.1 Octopus sinensis
CATCATCATCCTTATCATGACCATCACCATCATCATCATCATCATCATCATCACTATCATCATCATCATCATCACCATCATCATCATCATCATCATCATCATCAATACATCATCATTGTTGTCGTTGTCAATAACAACATCCACAACAGCCCAACAGGATGGTCATTGCTGAAACATGTGCAGTCGTAGGCGCAGGAGCAGCTGTGTGGTAAGTAGCTTGTTTACAAACCACATGGTTCCAGGTTCAGTCCCACTGCGTGGTACCATGGGAAAGTGTCTTCTACTATAGCCTCGGGCCGATCAAAGCCTTGTGAGTGGATTTGGTAGACGGAAACTGAAAGAAGCCCGTCGTATATATGTATATATATATATATGTATGTATGTGTATGTATATGTTTGTGTTTGTGTGTTTGTCCCCCTAGCATTGCTTGACAACCGATGCTGGTGTGCTCATGTCCCCGTCACTTAGCGGTTCAGCAAAAGAGACCGATAGAATAAGTACTGGGCTTACAAAGAATAAGTCCTGGGGTCGATTTGCTCGACTAAAGGCGGTGCTCCAGCATGGCCGCAGTCAAGTGACTGAAACAAGTAAAATAGTAAAGAGAAAGAGAGTAGTGTTTACTTGACTTCTTGATGAGGTTTGGCCTAGGGTTTAACTTGATCATCATCATAATCAACATCGTCATCGTTGTTGTCGTCGTCAACAACAACAACAACAACAGCAACATCCACAACAACATCTCCAACAACAACCCAATATATGTGGCTGTGGCAGCACTCCGTCGGTAACGACGATGAGGGTTCCGGTTGATCCGATCAACGGAACAGCCTGCTGGTGAAATTAACGTGTAAGTGGCTGAGCACTCCACAGACACGTGTACCCTTAACGTAGTTCTCGGGGATATTCAGCGTGACACAGAGAGTGACAAGGCCGGCCCTTTGAAATACAGGTACAACAGAAACAGGAAGTAAGAGTGAGAGAAAGTTGTGGTGAAAGAGTACAGCAGGGATCACCACCATCCCCTGCCAGAGCCTCGTGGAGTTTTAGGTGTTTTCGCTCAATAAACACTCACAACGCCCGGTCTGGGAATCGAAACCGCGATCCTATGACCGCGAGTCCGCTGCCCTAACGACTGGGCCATTGCGCCTCCACTTATGTGGCTGTAGTGACTACCTGACTAGCCTGGAGTTTAACTTCATCACCATCAACAACAACAAAAACTTTGAATTTCTTCATTACTTTTAGTCAAACGTATTCCTTCCAGCAACATTTTACCATTCTCAAAAATCTATATAATTTCACTGGAATCTGTCTGTCTTAAACAGCCTCTTCTAGAACCTTCTGGAATTCTCTCCCCGAGTGATTGATGTCTTTTAACTGTCAAACTTCTTTGTCACGTGACCCAATACGTTCTTCTTTGGAAGTTCCTCACAAGTTTATGTGTTGAAGTAAATTTGGTGATTTATGAGAAGAGGCGACCGGGTCAACGTTGCACCAGAGGGATAAACACAAAAACAACAGGATCCAAGAAGCCTGGGTGGGGGTGGGAGTGTTGATGGTGGTGGTCACAGATAGTGGCATTTGAGGGGTGGGGGTGGGGTCGGGTTTGTGGCGGGCGGAATCTTTTTCTTTATTGTTTGTTTTAGTAATATCACATTGTGTTGTAATTACTGCTATATAGATATTTATGTGTGTGTGTATATGTATATGCATATATATATATATATATATATATATATATGAATAAATGAAAGAATGGAGTCGAATGAAGATTTTAACAAAATTCCTTTACTCTCGACACATGTTTCGAAGACGGCATACTTTTAATTCCGAAAGAATAAATGGTGCATTATGCCGTCTTCTCATCAAGAAAGATAAGGAGCCTCTATCAACCACAAGACGAACAAAATTTTTGATGATTGCCTACATGGTGACCACAGTGATAATGAGTGTTTTTTAAAATAATCCGTTATAAGCAATGACGTCAAAAATGGGTAGAATGTGGGAGTAGCAAAAAATAGGTAGGGGACAATATGTATGCTGTATGTATGGGGATGTGCGGGTGTGTGCTTGTGTTAATGAGTGTTAATGAGTGCTAGGATAATTCATTCACCTACTTAATATATATATATATATATATATATATATATATATATAGATAGATAGATAGATAGATAGATGGATATTTTTCTGTATACACTTGAAAAAATATTCATATATATATATATTTATATATATATATATATATATATATAAAGAGAGAGAGAGAGAGAGAGATATAGACATTTTTCTATATATGCTTGAAAATATATTCATAGTCTCAACTCATGGCTTGCCAATTCATCCTTCATGGATATCCCCTAACCACTATCCACACAGCCCTTGCCAGAGCACATTCCATGAACTGTACCTCTGCTCTCTCTCTCCCCATACCCGCCCTGCCATTGTCCATCTCCCGTTTCTCCTCACCTACCACTGCTCCACCCTGTCCCTCCAATG
>NC_043024.1:18980982-18998482 GCF_006345805.1 Octopus sinensis
GAATAATGTAGTCTCCAATCTTAATGGAAACATGTGTAGGCTACATGGAATAACATGTATAAATACCCATTAGTTTTGTGCCTTTTACTTTTACATATGCACACACACACACCACACCAACACACGCACACACAAACACACACACACATACACAAATACACAAACACACACATACAAATACACACACACACACACCACACCAACACACACACACACAAACACACACACAAACACACACACAAACACACACACACAAAACACACACACACACAAACACACAAACACACACACACAAACACACACACACACAAACACACACATACACAAACACACACATACACAAATACACGCACAAACACACACAAACACACACACAAACACACACACACACAAACACACACACACACAAACACACACACACACACACACACAAACACACACACACACAAACACACACACACACAAACACACACACACACAAACACACACACACACAAATACACACATACACAAATACACGCAGAAACACGCACAAACACACACAAACACACACAAACACACACACACACAAATTTGAAGGCATGTGGCCTAGTGGGTAGGATGTTGCCCTCACAATCACTAGATTGTGGGCTCAGTTTTCAGACTGAGCAGTGCATTGTGTTCTTGAACAAAGAACTCAATTCACTGTAAATGGGTAACCCAGCAACGGCATAGCCTTCTGATCTAGAAGAAGGTTGACCTGCTTGCCTAGTCAGCAAGCTGGCATCATTCAGAAACCTAAAACAATGCAAAGGGCATTGTGACCAGCGATGTATAACAACATTTGATACTCTGCTCAATCACATAATCACTGATTTACATTACAGCTGATACTCATTAGAGTCAATGCTCATTACATCAGCTGCTCACTACAGCTTGTGATCATTACATTTCCTGCTCATAACAGATGCTGCTCATTATAGCTTGTACTCATTACACCTCTTGCTCATCACAGCTTGTGCTCATCACAACTGCTGCTCAAAGATGGATGAAATGCTGCTGAGCATGTCACCTAACAGGCTAACGATTATGCCAGCTTGCTGCCTTAGTATTATTATTAATAATAATAATAGTAATATTAATAATAATCCTTTCTACTATAGGCACAAGGCCTGAAATTTGGTGGGAGGAGGCCAGTCGATTAGACCGACCCCAGTACGCAACTGGTACTTAATTTATCGACCCTGAAAGGATGAAAGGCAAAGTTGACTTCAGTGGAATTTGAACTCAGAATGTATGCTAAGCATTTCATCTGGCGTGCTAATATTTCTGCCAGTTCGCCACATTATGCCTTGATAATAATGATAACGAGTTCTTTATAAAAGAAATCATTATCATTATTATTAAGGTGGTGAGCTGGCAGAATCATTAACATGCTGGGCAAAATGCTTAGCAGTGTTTTGTCTGTCTTTACGTTCTGAGTTCAAATTCCACTAAGGTCAACCTTGCCTTTAATCCTCTTGGGATCGATAAATTAAGTAACAGTGAATCACAGGGGTTGATGTAATCGATTGGTTCCCCCCCCTCCAAAATTTCAGGCCTTGTGCCTGCAGTAGAAACGATTATTATTATCTTTATTAAGCTGATGAGCTGGCACAATTGTTTAGCATGTCAGCATTTTAGCTGTCTGTACATTCTGAGTTCAAATTCTGTTGAGGTTGACTTTGCATTTAATCCTTTCAGGGTCAATAAAATAAGTACCAGTGAAATACTGGGGTCACAGTAATCAACTTACTCTCTCCCCAAAATTGCCAACCTTGTGCCAAAACTTGAAATTATTATTATTATAATTATTATTATCATCATCATCATCATCATCATCATCATCATTATTATTATTGTTAATATTATTATTAGAAGGTGGTGAGCTGGCAGAGTCGTTAGCACACTGGGTGAAATGCTTAGCAGTATTTCACCCATTGCTATGTTCTGAGTTCAAATACCACCAAGGTCAGCTTTGCTTTTCATCATTTTGGGGGTCGATAAATTAAGTACCAGTGAAACACTGGGATCAGTGTAATTGACCAGTCCCCTCCTCACAAATTTCAGGCTTTGTGCTTATAGTAGAAAGGATTATCATTATTATTATTATTATTAGTATTAGTATTATTTATTATTATTATTATTATTATTATTATTATTATTTTTATTATTATAATTCTATGTTTGCCTTTTGCTTTATATTTGTACAAGTTGGCTCCAAGTCTCACCCAGAGACCCCAAGAGACAACAGGTTGGAAGTTCATGTTGGTGTTATGCCTAGGGTGCCATATATTTGGTTTTGTATTTAGTGTTGTACTAGTGAATGTCTAAAAAAACATGAAAATTATGTTTGTTTTAAAACTTGAGATTACAAAGAAAGTATTTTGCATAGGATATGAGCAGTTGCCATTATTATTCCCATATTATTATTATAATTATTATTATTATTATTATTATTATTATTGTTATTACTATTATCATCATCATCATCATCATCATCATCATGAGGACTCATTAACATGTCAGACAAAATTCTTAGTAGCATTTCTTCAGGCTGTTTATATGCTGACTGCAAATATTACAAAGGTCAACTTTACCTTTCGTGTAACCCCTCCCCTCAGAAACTGGTGACCTTGTACCAAATATTACTGTTATCTTCATAATCTAGCATTTTCTTTTCTCGGATGACAAATCCAGAAGTTTCTCTCCTATATGATGCCACAATTTTTACATCACGCAATAACAATAATAACTATTTATTGAAAAGCTATTATTCATATCTCCTTTGGCACGCTTCATTATATACACTTATTATGCTTCTCAACTTAACACCTATTATTTACACAGATTATCCACCAGCTGCACTATCAAGATTAAAAAGGATTAAGTCCTGTAACTAAACTTCAAACTTGCTTCATCAAGATAAGTAAGGTTTATTAATTTTCTTGGTGATTCATTATCTTATTTTCATGGCTGTGTGGTAAGAAGCTTGGTTACTAACCACAAGGTTCTGGTTTCAGTCCCACTGCAAGGCACCTCAGGCAAGTGTCTTCTACTATAGCCTTGGGCTGACCAAAGCCTTGTGAGTGGATTTCGTTGACAGAAATAAAAAGAAGCCTGGCATATATGTGTGTATGTGTGTTTTTGTGATTGTCTTTGTCCCCCACCACTACTGACAAGTGGTGTTGGTGTGTTTACATCCCCACAACTAAGTTCCTTCTCGAGCTATGCCTGGCTCATAGGGCTGGTTTCTTGGTTTCCTTGGCATACAGGTTCCCCACCAGGACGGGATGCTGGTCCATCGCAGGTGGACTACAAAATGCAGGAGGAAAGAGTGAGAGAAAGTTGTGGCGAAAGAGTCAGTAGAAGTTTGCCATTACCTTCTGCCGGAGCCGCGTGGAGCTTAGGTGTTTTGCTCATAAACGCACACATCACCCGGTTTGAAATTCGACCCAGCGATCCCTCGACTGCGAGTCCATTGCTCTTACCACTAGGCAATGTGCCCCCACTACAACTTAGTGATTCAGCAGAAGAGACTGATAGATTAAGTACCAGGCTTTAAAAAACGAAATTATGTTCGGAGGTTGATTCATTCATCTAAAAACTTCCACAACGTAGTGCCCCAGCATGGCCACAGTATAATAAGTGAAATTTGTTAAAGAAAGGATATAGAAGATTCAACCGATTTGTTTAAAGACCCTAAACAAACACCTACACATCATTGCTTCATTTGGTAAAATAGATTTGGAAATTTGCAGATAATTAAGCTCCCAGTTCTTAATTAATCATTGTGGTTGTCATAATAATAATAATAATAATAATAATAATAATCATAATAATAATAATAATCTCAAGTTTTAAAACAAACAATTTTTTAATGGTTTCTTAAACATTCTCTAGAACAACACTACGTACAAAACCAAATATATGGCACCCTAGGCATAACACCAACATGAACTTCTAACTTGTTGTCTCTTGAGGTCTCTGGGTGAGACTTGGAGCCAACTTGTGCAAATGTAAAGCAAAAGTCAAACATAAAATAATAATAATAATAATAATAATAATAATAATAATAATATAATAATAATAATAATAATAATCATAATAATAATAATAATAATAAATGCCCTGATGCAGTACCAGGCAGTGGCTCTCATGGCTCCTGATCTTAACTGATTGGACGTGTTATCATGAACATTGTTTTGTCTTGGTATAAAAGATGGGTTACAGCAAATATTCTGCTCAATACCACAGATTTGTTTGTCAGTTGTTTGACCTTAACCAGTTGAGCATGTCCCTTAGTGGCTGACGATATGTGCATCTCTGATCATGAGCAGATGTAGTGGGGGAGCATCATAGCCGTGTGTTGAAAGGAATTCTTAGAGGTTTGGATAATTCACCTTTGGAAACAAGGGTGGTTCATTCAACATCCTTAAACAATCCTTATTCAGGTACCTTTTGAACGGGATGGGCTACTCGACCAGAAGAAAATTCTAACTGGGCCCCACCTGCAAAGTCATGTGCTGTTTATCTTGATATGAGATCACCATGTCGTGCACATATGGTTGTGATGCATGTGCCTGGTGTACCCTTATCAGACGGGTAGTCATGATGGGTATACTGGGCTTCGTATATTTTACCCCAGTGTCACTTTGATGGCATGCCGTGCTCTCTCGCTCAATAATAATGATAATAATAATAATAATAATAATAATAATAATAATAATAATAATAATAGCACTCAGAGAGTGCAAACCTCAGCCAAGGCAACACCAACATCCTCTCAACGATTAACCAGAGAAGATTTTTTTTAAATGAGAATATCAACTGCTCTCACAAACGGGAATACTATAAATGAACCTGACCAGTCTCAAAAATCAAGTAAAAAACTGGTTAAATAATCCAGAATCCTTAACTGGCACCTGATCGATCCCAATGGTAGTCATGGAATGTGAAGGTAGGTGTGTGGGCTGAGTTTGTAACACTGTGTGTGTGTATGTCATCGGAAGTGGAAACAGGGATAGTTTTCTCTATGAAAGTCTTTTTTAGTCTACATGAGCATGCTTTCAAGAAAGACTTGAAAGTCAACATAAGATCGTAATATTTCATGTAAATATAACAAATAATCCAGAATCCTTGTCTGGTACTGGATCGATCCCAAAATCTAATTAGTTCATGGCAGTCACAAGGCCAAACATCCCTGAAAGTTTCATTTGAATCCATCCAGTGGTTCTTGAGATATCTTGTCCCACAGACAAACAAACAAACACGACTGAAAACAATACCCCTGCCTTTGCTAAGGTACAGGTAATAATAATGATGATGATGATGATAATAATAATGCTAAGAATAATAATATTAATGATGGTGTCGAATTTTGGCACAAGGCCAGCAATTTCGAGGAAGTGAGTAAGTTGATTACATCAACACCAGTACTCAACTGGTATTTATTTTATTAAATAAAGGGCGGCGAGCTGGCAGAAACGTTAGCACGCCGGGCGAAATGCTTTGTGGTATTTTGTCTGTGTTACGTTGTGAGTTCAAATTCCGCCGAGGTCGACTTTGCCTTTCATCCTCTCGGGGTCGATAAATTAAGTACCAGTTACGCACTGGGGCCGATGTAATCGACTTAATACCTATGTCTGTCTTTGTTTGTCCCCTCTGTGTTTAGCCCCTTGTGGGTAGTAAAGAAATAGGTATTTATTTTATTGATTCTGAAAGTTGTAAGGTCGAGTCAACCTTGGTGGTATTTGAATTCAGAATGTAAAGATAGATGAAATATCACTAAGCATTTCACCCAGCGTGCTAATGTTTCTGCCTGCTCGCCACCTTAATAGTAGTAATGATAATAATAATTGGAAGAAGACAAAGAAGAAGAAAAAGAAGAAGAAAAAGATGAAGAAGGAGAAGAAGAACTATAATGATAATCCTTAAATCCCAGTCACCTTATCAGCTGCTGGGATTATGGCTTACAATTATCCACATTGTTCAATTGAACAACAATTACTGATTGATTGTTATTATTATTGTTGTTGTTGTTGTTGTTGAATGCAGTGAACTGGCAAAATGGTTAGCACCCTGGATGAAATGCTTGGCTGTATTTCACTTGTTGCTGTGTTCTGGGTTCAAATTTCGCCGCGGTTGACTTTGCCTTTCATCCCTTTGAGGTCAATAAATCAAGTACCGGTTGAGTACTGGGGGTCAATGTAATCGACTATCCCCCCTTCCCCCCCAAAATTGCAGGCCTTGTGCCCAAAGTAGAAAAGATCATTGTTGTTGTTGCCATCATTGTCGTCATCATTATCATTTCACATTTGGTAGTTTCAAGCAAATTCCTACCGCATCACCTGCTGCACCTCCGTGATGCTGGGGTGTACATAATCTCTCCCCACTATTATAGTGCATCATCTTTTGTTATGGGGCCACACCACATCTTCAATTCTTCAATTTCAAGGTCTTTGTATACTCTTTTACTCTTTTACTTGTTTCTGTCATTTGACTGCGGCCATGCAGGAGCACCGCCTTTTTTTAGTCGAGCAAATCGACTCCCAGGACTTATTCTTTGTAAGCCTAGTACTTATTCTATCGGTCTCTTTTGCTGAACCGCTAAGTGACAGGGATGTAAACACACCAGCATCGGTTGTCAAGCAATGCTAGGGGGACAAACACAGACACACAAACATATACACACACACACACACACATATATATATATATATATATATGACAGGCTTCTTTCAGTTTCCGTCTACCAAATCCACTCACAAGGCATTGGTCGGCCCGGGGCTGTAGCAGAAGACACTTGCCCAAGGTGCCACGCAGTGGGACTGAACCCGGGACCATGTGGTTGGTAGGCAAGCTACTTACCACACAGCCACTCCTGACAATTTCTCCATTTCTTTTTCAGACAATATTTTGGTCAAAAGGGACTGCCATGTCTATCAGTAAGCAGGTGAGGTTTTTCCAATCCTTGGTTATTATGTCTGGATGATCAACCTTTATGCATTGTCAATTTGAACAGGTATGTCCCAGGTGATTGTGGCCCGGTCATTATCTAGTACCTTGTTTGGCACATGTTTATACCATTTATTGTCAGTTGTAATGTTGGCACATTGTCCACTGATTATAACTCCTTACTTGTTCATTATTATCATTATTGCTATTAATATGTGTGTGTATGTGTGTGCATGCACGTGTATTAATGCGTGTGTGTGTATATATATATATATATATATATACTAGCAGTATCGCCCGGCGTTGCTCGGGTTTGTAAGGGAAATAACTATATAAGCATTTTTAGAGAGTTACTTCCCTTATAAATTCGGGCTTTCTTAGCCATTTTTGTTTTGGTGTCTTCAAGCCATGAAGTCGTTGTTCTAAAAGAACGCTGGTTTCCTTCACAACGCATTACGACGTTGATTTCCTTACACTCCCTTCCCCACAGCTTCACAAGGGAGGGAAGGGGGAGAAGCAAACAGGTGCAGCTGTGAGCGTGGACGCCAACTCCGCTGCCATCGACATACGATGCATTTTATGCATTAAAATGGAATAAAAAATGATGTTAAATTATTTTTAAAATCGTAGACTTATCGTTGACGCGCGCTAATAGTTAGACGGGCTCGATATGAATCACCCGAATTTGGTTAAACTGCACCGCAAAATGTGGGAGGAGTTAGGAATCTAAATCGAAGGGGACAGACACTCACACAACTAGAGTTTTATATATATAGATATATACACACACACACACAAAGTTAAGCCAAACATGAAAACGCAAAGAGAAAACACAACAATGCGAGGACATGGAACAAGTATAGTGTTATTGGATGCTCTGGAAAGGAAAGAAAGAAGGAGGATTTAACGTTTCGAACAGAGCTCTTCGTCAGAAACATAGAAAAAGGAAAGATCCAAGGAAGGGAAGATGGAGGAAAAAAATCGTCAACGATACACATGCGGTCACATATTGAATTATATATTGCCATTATAGATCGTTAGCCACTACACACATTTTTTCTCTCCTCTTTTTCTCTTCTTGTTTCTCTCCTTGTTTTTTCTGTATCCCTTTCTGTAGATGAGCGTAGGCTCGAAACGTAAAAGACTTTTTCTATTCCTGAGCGTTATATTAATACATCTGTTTGTTTTGTACACCACCTGTCTTTGTCTTTTGATTTTTTTCGTAAACTCTCCTTATATATATATATAATATATATATATATATATATATATATATCTGTAATTTAATATGTGACAATTATACAATAGCCAAAATAAAACTCAGAGTTTTATCTTGGCTATTGTATAATTGTCACGTTAATTTACTGATAAATTTCCTCTATTTACATAATATTGAGGTCTCTTTCTTTCTTTTGCTACCTTACCGTTTTTACCAATATGTATATATATATATATATATATATATATATATATATATATATATATATATATATACATACATATATATATACATATATTATATATATATATACATATATATATATATATACATATATATATATATATATATATATATATATACAATATATATATATATATATACATTATATATATATATACACACATATATATATATATACATATATATATATATATATATCATATATATATATATATATATATATATATTATATATATATATATTGTAGTTTCCAAACTTTTCCAAAGTTTTTAGTTGATGGAGATATATAATCCAAACAGGTACCAATGCACTTCTATTGATTGATAATGCTGGTTATCATACATGAGCTTATGTACCTTCAGTTAGTTGGTTTGACTAGTCTTTGTATATTCTCATGCCTGAAAATCCAGTTGTCTCTAAAGAGACTGAATGCTTTTCTATAGAAGAGAAATAATAACAAATCAGTTTAAAGAAAACAGAAACTAGAGAATATCCAATTTTTTTTATCATTTATGCTCTTTACTCTTTACTCTTTTACTTGTTTCAGTCATTTGACTGCGGCCATGCTAGAGCACCGCCTTTAGTAGAGCAAAACAACCCCGGGACTTATTCTTTGTAAGCCCAGTACTTATTCTATCGGTCTCTTTTGCCGAACTGCTAAGTGACGGGGACGTAAACACACCAGCATCGGTTGTCAAGCAATGCTAGAGGGACAAACACAGACACACAAACATATACACACACATATATATACATATATATGACAGGCTTCTTTCAGTTTCCATCTACCAAATCCACTCACAAGGCATTGGTCGGCCCGAGGCTATAGCAGAAGACACTTGCCCAAGGTGCCACACAGTGGGACTGAACCCAGAACCATGTGGTTGGTTAGCAAGCTACATACCACACAGCCACTCCTGCACCTAATCATTTTTATGTTCTTCTTTTTTTGCCTCCATAATGTTTCTGCTGCTATCAAGGTGCACCATCTGCATCTTTTAATGCATTATAAATGCTACAGTCCAGCAAAGGCTTCATTAGGGTATTTTGACTGCTAATTTGATTTCTTCAAAATGGAAAACAATTCCAACCAAAAAAACTTTTGTTTTATTAATTTCTTTATTGGACTGCCTGGTGGTATTGTTCTAAAAATAGCTCAAACTAACCTTTTAAGTCTACCAGTCAAAGGGTGGAATTAACTGCCATGAATGTTGGTCATATTACTATTCATCACTTTTAAATTCTGAAGATCAATTTACTTTAATGAATGTTTGTAGTGTCGCCGTCCCTAGTTCATTCAAGTACTTCTATTCATACTATGCCCATGACCACCCTTATAATTGTTGTTCTTACTGCTATTATTTATATCTTTATTATTGTTATTAATAATCTTTATATATAAAAGTGAAGCTGTCTGTCTGTCTCCTACGATTTAGATTCCTAACTACTCCCACATTTTGCGGTGCAGTTTAACCAAAACCGGGTATCTTATAGTCGGGATTCATATCGAGCTCTTCTGGGTATTAGCGCGCATCTACGATGAGTCTACGATTTAAAAAAATTTACCATAATTTTTTTCCATTTTAATGCATTTTTCGCTATTATATAAGGGAAGTAACTCTCTAAAAATATCTACGATGAGTCAACGATTTAAAAAAAAATTTACCATAATTTTTTTTCCATTTTTAATGCATTTTTTTGCTATTTTTTGGCTATAACTCTCAAAAAATGCTTATATAGTTATTTCCCTTACAAACCCGAGCAACGCCGGGCGATACTGCTAGTTATTAATATAAGTAGGCATTCTCAAGTACTGTTCATATAATCTAATTTAATTTTATGGATATCCCATTAATTGTTTAGCATATTTTTGCTCTATAGTGTTTATTACCAGCAATATTAAATTAGAAATATTGAATCTCTAAATGTCTCAGGGAGACATTAGCGGTGGTGGAGCGATATAGTGGTTGTATACTGTCAACTCAACGTGACAGTCCCGTAAGGGAATTACACCACCGCCATTTAGCCCTAGGAAACATCGACGTCTCCTGTCGGCTTTGACACATTTTCTGTGTCCTTATATTTGCAAAGGGGAGGCAATCACCCCCAACAGCTGGGACTAAGCACCTGAAGACATATGTTTCTGAGTCTATTGCTCGTCGTCAGTTCGGGGTAGCTTGTCTCGCTCGCTGAGATGACTGCAACCTCTTCACAAATATATCCTAAAGGACACAGAAAATGTATCAAAGCCGACAGGAAACGTCAATGTTTCCTAGGGCTAAATGGCGGTGAGGTAATTCCCTTATGGGACTGTCACATTGAGTAGATGGAATACAACCACTTTTAGTTTACATTTCTAACTAACCCTATACTCTAGTTTTATTTAATATTAATTCTTAAGCAATTATTTGTACTTATTATGCATATGTTTAACTTGATGAACATAACTCATTAGTCTTTCATGCCTATGGTTCATTAATTTAAGTTTTGATGTGATAATCTGGCAGATTTCTTCAACACACAATTCACATCTATTACTCCTTCTACTATAAGGTTTTGTTTGGATAATTATTTCCCAGGTTAGTCTAGTTTAACTTGTGCTGTTTTTCTTATTTATTTATATCCTTAAATGTGTTTTTGTGATTAGCTATCCTGCTTTTTATATAATTTTCTGTAGCTCCTATATAATAATATACCTGCCTTTCTGATGCAATCTTATATTTATATATGACTGGCTTAAGGTGACCCGCTCTACGTGCGGGTGAGGGTGTGGTTGTTACTTTCTGTTGCTTCCTTTCTGTTTCTTATTGCCACATTCTCCCTCTTTGTTTCTCTCTCCTTTCTCTCTCACTATCCCACTCTCTTACTCTTCCTTTCTCTTGGACTCACCCTCGCTTTCTCTTACTCTCTATCTTTATCTATCTCTCTCCCATTAATAAAAAATTAGATTTATAAAAATTTAAATTACAAATCCGATTCCACTTTACCATGTTGAAAATTTGATTGAAATTGGGCAAAATGTGACTAATCTAGACCCCCAAGTGTCCCCCAAAATCAATAAGATCCCCGTTTTCACAGCAAAGCAACCACTGTAGCATCCCAAAACATCTCCCAATCAATTTCTCTCCTCAAGTTATCCCATTCTACAAATTTTAATCCCCTTCCAGCCCCATTTAGATCCCTTATTACATAAAAATCCAATTTGTATCAACGTTCACCTTCTTTGTTTTATAGATTAAACAGATATACCCGACCTTGCTCGGGATTAAAATAGTTTATTATTGTTTTACTTGTTTCAGTCGAGCTGGCAGAAACGTTAGCATGCCGGGCGAAATCTTAGCTGTATTTCATCTGTCGTTACGCTGTGAGTTCAAATTCCGCCGAGGTCGACTTTGCCTTTCATCCTTTCGGAGTTGATTAAATAAGTACCAGTTACGCACTGGGGTCGATATAATCGACTTAATAACTATGTCCCTCTGTGTTTAGTCCCTTTTGGGTAGTAAAGAAATAGGTATTTCGTCTGCCGCTACGTTGTGAGTTCAAATTCTGCCGAGGTCAACTTTGCCTTTCATCCTTTCGGGGTTGATTAAATAAGTACCAGTTACGCATTGGGGTCGATATAATCAACTTAATAACTATGTCCCTCTGTGTTTAGTCCCTTTTGGGTAGTAAAGAAATAGGTATTTCGTCTGCCGCTACGTTGTGAGTTCAAATTCTGCCGAGGTCAACTTTGCCTTTCATCCTTTCGGGGTTGATTAAATAAGTACCAGTTACGCATTGGGGTCGATATAATCAACTTAATAACTATGTCCCCTCTGTGTTTAGCTCCCTTGTGGGTAATAAAGAAATAGGGATTATAACCCGATTTCATTTGGGTCTACGTGGGCCACATTTTAAAAGATGAGGAATTTTGCCCTAGAGGCCATGCATTTCAATTGAGCAAACTCAAAGTTGCCATGCAAGCTCGCTAGCATTTTTAACATAGGTGTGCATACTTTCAGTATCTCATCATACATACAAACATAAAAGATACACAAGCACACATACAAGTCGGTAGTTACCAACAGGCTCATTATTATTATAAGAATTGTTCAGATTTTTTCTCCAATGTTGTCAGCTGCTTATAGTTATCAGGCTATATTCTTAAGAGTTATTTGGCAAGGTTTCTCAACAGAATTCTCCCATTAATAGACTGCTCAAGCATAAAAATGAAGAAAAATTTTATAAAAAAAATGATAATCTCACTAAAGAAATTTCCTTGAAGTTTCATACAAATTGTTCGATGGTTTTACATGAGAAAAATATGAAAGAATTTTCTGTAAAAAAATCTTCCATGGAATGGGGCATAAATGTACTGATTTTTCTTGAGGTAAACGGTGTATCAAGACAATAGAATTGTCTAAATTATTCCTTGTTTAACTGTTTAGCATTCAGGTTACTCTGTCAAATGTAATGCTTATTTATTCACATGGTTTTGAACTAATATTGTAGCTTTACGTCCCCGTAAGTTAGCGGTTCGGCAAAAGAGACTGATAGAATAAGTACTAGGCTTACAAAGAATAAGTCCTGGGGTCAATTTCCTCGACTGAATGCGGTGCTCCAGCATGGCCACAGTCAAATGACTGAAACAAGTAAATGAGTAAATGAAAAGAGTTGCAGCAAATTTGTGCCTCGCTTGTTCAAGCGAGATCAAAACCAGTCATAACCTTTGATGATGCCAGATGGAGAAATTCCAGATGCATTGATTGTTACCGGAAGCCATGTTAGCAGGACAGTACCTTCTTGTGGTCCCACTTCGACTTGAACATCAAGTGGAAGATCAGGTAAACCTAATAAAAAAAGTCATCTTTTATCTTTTACTTATTTCAATATTTCAGTCATCGAAGGGTTTAGTTGAGCAAATCAACCCCAATATTTACGTTCCTTTTTTTTCTTTAAAGCCTGGTAATTATTCCTTGGTGATTTTTATTGAATAAATTTACTCTAGTATTTTAAGATATTTTTATGTAATTTTGGTAAATATATCTGTTAAAATGAGATATCAGTGTTATTTTCATTTTCGCTTAATTTAGACGACAGTTTATTCACCGCACCCTGTATAATGCATGCCGTGAACTGAATGAACAGCTGAAAGTTGATCTGGACCTTTTTTTGATGGTCATCACTGGTGATCAAAGCTGTTGTTATAGAATTTTCGGATGAGGAAGAGGTGAAGAAAATGACAGAGACATTAAAAGGCATCACCTCGCAAGGGTTCCAGGACTGCTTCAAACAGTGGAAAAGGCATTCGGACCAATGCATTGCTTCCAATGGAGAATACTCTGAAGGCAATAGAAAAGTAAACATGTAAAACTAAGGGAATAAAATAATTTTGCAAAATTCCAGGTTTTTTTGGTTACCCTTGTATATTGTCCAACAATCTCATTAATATTGTAGCAGGCGATCTAGGAGTAGACCAAGAATGTGATGGTTGGATAACATCCATTGTCTCAGTCACTCATACCTGGGAATCCAACAGGAAAGTGTAATGGTGGCTGCTTCTGAAAGTGTGGAGGAGGAGGAGATGCCTGAAAACTCTTATGACCCTCCCAGGAATAAATGGGCAGAAAAATTTAATGGAAACCCAGACATATGAAAGCATTTATATCTTTCAAAGAGATGATTGATAGTCCATCCTTTGTTGCATTAGTAGGAAGAGACAGAGGTGAGAGCTTTTAGTGGTGATCTGAAAAATTTTAAATCTCTGATTTATTTTTAAAAAGTAACCAAAATTTACTTCTTCCTTACAGTTCTAATGCTAATCTATATAAATGGATGACCACAGCTGAGATTTTTTAAAGAATGGTTACTGAAGTGGGGTTTGGAATTAACGCCTAAAAATTATCTTGTTAATTAACAATTCTACGATACACAGAAATAATTTGTTGTTAACGAACATCAAAGTAATTTTCTTGTCTTCAAACATGATATCGTTTATTCAACCATATGACCAATGTATCATAGAATTTTAAATGCTTGAAATTATCAAAGAGAAATTTGTGCAGGAATTTTAAACTAAACTCAGTGATATTCAAAGTTGATTTGATGCAAATATAATTTGTGTTTTTGATGCTTTGCGTATGTTGGAGATGGCATGGAAGGGATTCTCAGAAAAATCTAATCAAAATTATTTCAAAAGCAAAACAAAAAGTGAGATTTTCTAACATAGGAACAAAAATTACAGGTCCTCTATTTTATAGACCCCCAAAAAGATGAAAGGTTAAGTTTTCCTTGACAAGGTTTTGTAAGGAATGTAAAAAAAAACAGATCAAAAACTTTAAGGCCTTTTTCCAATATTCTAATGATTCTGTTTGCTTTCTCCCAATGTAAGTTCAAAATATTGGTTTCCTTTCATAAGGCAATGAGCAAGCAGAATCGTTACAACACTGGAAAAAGTGTTTTGTGGCATTTCGTTCATCTTTACATTCTGAGTTCAAATTCCACTAACATCAATTTTGCTTTCATCCTTTCAGAATTGATGATAAAACTGGTGGTAATGAACTGGGGGTGATGTAATCAACTAGACCCCCTCCCCAAAATTGCATACCTTGTGTCTCATTACTTAACCTGCTGAAATCAGAGTTACCTTAATCAATGTTATATTTCATCTTTTCAGGGTCAATAATATAAGGACCTATTTCTTTACTACCCACAAGGGGCTAAAGACAGAGGGGACAAACAAGGACAGACAAACGGATTAAGTCAATTATATCGACCCCAGTGCATAACTGGTACTTATTTAATCGACCCCGAAAAGATGAAAGCAAAGTTGACCTCGGCAGAATTTGAACTCAGAACGTAGCGGCAGACGAAATACCTTTTGTTTTACTACCCACAAAGGGCTAAACACAGAGGGGACAAACAAGGACAGACAAACAGATTAAGTCGATTACATCGACCTCAGTGCATAACTGGTACTTAATTTATTGACCCCAAAAGGATGAAAGGCAAAGTCGACCTTGGCGGAATTTGAATTCACAACGTAACGGCAGACGAAATACTGCTAAGCATTTCGCCCGGCGTGGTAACTTTTCTGCCAGCTCGTCGCCTTAAAGTCAATAAAATAAGTACCAACTGAACACTGGAATTGATGCTATTGGTGGCTGACATTCTTCTTGAAATTTCTGGCTTTGTGCCAAAATTTGAAACCATGCTGGCAAAATTGTTATAGTGCCGGACAAAATGCTTAGCAACATTTCTTCTGATTTTACATTTTGAGTTCTGAGTTCAAATTGTGTTGGGGTCAACTTTGCCATCTGTCTACACCTGCTTAATTCCAGATCTGAAATTTTTTGCCAGTATAAACACATAGACAAGTTTCTTCTATTGAACTGGAGGGCACCACCAGCTTCTGATTGAGTTGCTGTCTCTCAGACTTTGACATATTTTCTGTTACTTGATTGTGAACCAGTTGAATTTAATGTGTTTTCTGCAATCAGGAAAGGATGAGCATTTTAGTTTTCTTGATTTCATTTACATTTTTCATTCCCTGCTTGCATTTTTCACATTTTTTTCTTATTTTCTTAATGTTCAGCATCCCTATTTATAAAATATCATATGCATAAAGAGAACCTGAAAGATTGCTTGACTATACATGGCATATCTTATAAATATTTAAAGTACCATAAAATTATGAAACTATTAATAGCTATTTCAGTTATGTATTTAATTGATATATGTGTGTGTGTGTATAAATATATATATACTCTTACTCTGTACTCTTTTACTTATTTCAGTCATTTTGACTGCGGCCATGCTGGAGCATCGCCTTTAGTCGAGCAACTCGACCCTGGGACTTATTCTTTTGTAAGCCCAGTACTTAATCTATCGGTCTCTTTTGCCGAACCACTAAGTAACGGGGACATAAACACACCAGCATCGGTTGTCAAACAATGCTAGGGGAACAAACACAGACACACAAACATATACACACACACTTATATATATATATATACATATATACGACAGGATTCTTTCAGTTTCCGTCTACCAAATCCACTCACAAGGCTTTGGTCAGCCCGAGGCTATAGTAGAAGAAACTTGCCCAAGGTGCCACGCAGTGGGACTGAACCTGGAACCATGTTGTTGGTAAACAAGCTACTTACCACACAGCCACTCCTGCGCCTATATATATATATATATATATTATTGTTATTGATTATTTTTTTTCATGGCCGGATAACTGAAGAGATGGCAGCGTGGATTTCCACCTTGACATCTGAAACTCGGAGTTTTATCATGGCTACCAAATAATTGTCACATATTACATTTACAGATACATATGTATATATATATATATATATATAAATATATACATATATATAGTGAGAATTTACAAAAATAAACAGTTTATTTCTGTGTTCCTTTCTGTCGAAGAGCGTAGGCTCAAAATATAAAAGACTTTCTCACTCCCAATGTTAAACTAATACATCTGTTTGTTGTTTACACACCTGTCTTCGTCTTTTGTTTTATTTTGTAAATTCTCACTATATATATGTATATATATATATATATATATATAAATAAATAAATGGAGTTTAACGCAAGTATAGATCAAATACTTTTACTTTCGACATATGTTTATCACAAAGAAAATTAATTTGTATTTCAGGTAAATGAAAATTATTAACAAACGTCGTTTCTCATATTTGATGATTATCGTATCTGGCCTAAAAAAGTTGATGTGGGCGACAAAATTCTATGAGATGCCATTTCTCGTTTGTCTATGATGTCAACCTTTAAAAACAAGGAGTTACAACCTGTTTACTTGTGTGATTCTTTGCTACTCTAGTAACTATTTCTCTATTTTTTCCATGTTAATTGTTAACAAGGGAAAAATACATTCATCTATTTATATATATATATATATGACAAATGACCAAGCCTCCTTGCTGCACTGAAAAAGACTGATCCATTACAGCAGAATTGATACCAGTGCTGGTGCCACATAAAATGTGTCTACTTCACACTGTCGAGTGATTGGCATTAGGAACAGCATAAGGTGTAGGAACTATAACAGAACAG
>NC_043024.1:19010982-19050982 GCF_006345805.1 Octopus sinensis
CATGCAGTGGGACTGAACCCGGAACCGTGTGGTTGGTAAGCAAGCTACTTACCACACAGCCACTCCTGCGCTTATGAGTATATGTATTTATATATGCATATATGTAAATACATGTATATATATGTATGAGTGTAGAAATTTAGATTCAGATGAATATGGTACTAAAGTTGAGGCACCAGAATTTAGTATGGTATTATCCATACAATTTTAAAATAAGGTGATTAAAATGAAGATAAGCAACTAGGATATCCAGAGGTAATGCAGTACAATCGTTTCATGTAACTCCATTTAATTGAACAATGCAATCATTTCATTACATCAATTTAAAATGTAGAGGAATCTTCAGCTGCACAAAGACATAGAATCTAATTAAATTAGTACAGAAGGACACATTAGTATGATTATATCAAAAATCTCCAAGAAGTTAAGGAGATAGACAAAGAACATGTTGTACCTACAACATCATTGATGTACTGGAGATTTTAGGTATAATTATACCAATGTGTCCATCTGTTCTAATTTAATTAAATTCTATGTCTTTGTGCAGCTGAGGATTGCTGTACATTTTAAATTGATGTAATGATTGCATTGTTCAATTAAATGGAGTGGCATGAAACGATTGTACTGCATTACCTCTGGATATCCTTGTTGCTTATTTTGTGTTTGTGTATTTTCTGTGTGTGTGAGTGTGTGTTTGTACATGTATGCACCTCTGTCTCTTTGCGTGTGTGTGTGTGTGTGTGTGTTATGCAACTATGTACCATGTTTGTATGTATGGATGGATGTGCATCTCTATATGTGTGGATCCATGTCTCCATGTGTCCTTGTGTGGAGTAAAGTGTGTGTGTGTGTGTATATATGATCATGTGTGTCAGTCTCCATTTGCATATGTGTGCTTGTCTGTTCTTATAACCTATGTACCTATCCGCCTGTATGTTGATCTGTTTATTTTCATATCCATATGCTTACGTAAAAACAAATATATATACGTGCATACACACACACTCACACCCACACACACAGATACATACGGACAGAGTCAAGACTATTGTAAATACCGGACAGAGTCAAGACTTTTGAAAAGGTTGCAAGATGCAACGAAAATTTTAGGAAAATAAAAATAAGAAATAAGTGGAAATTTTACCGGTGAGTGTGTTAAATTATAAGGCACAAAAAGAAAATGACTCTCCCCAGACACAACAGTATATTCTTCAACACAATCAAACTCATATAAAGAATCTTGCAAACCAAATCCAAAAACGAAATATATATATATGAATGTATGCATATATATATATATATACACACACACAACTTATAAACAAGGGCTAAATAAAATTATTTCTATGCCAATATGCTGATAACAGACTTTTAAATCGTCAATTTCCATGGCAGAAAATAATTTTCTTTAGCACTTGTTTATAAGTTGTTTATAATTTTAACCTTAAATGTATTTTAATATGCTGCCACATTTTCTGATTAAATATTTTTCTGTAAAAAAGCTTCATCCTATATTAGTAGTAGTAGTATATATATATATATATATATATATATAAATATGTATGAATGTAAGCATGTATGTATGCATAAGAGAGAGGGAGAGAAATGGAGACAAAAAGGAGAGAAGAGAATGAGAAAGGGAGAGGAACTGAAAGGAAGGTAAGACAGGCAGAGGGACAGAGAAGAAAGAGGGTGAGATGGAGTGGTAGGTGGAGGGATGACCAGAGACAAAGAGAGAGAGAGAGGTGTGGCAAGAGAAAGAGCTGTAGAAAATATGTGATATAATTAAAAATCTGCATGAAGATTGGGATAAAGGATGGTTAGGAATTTGGATACATAGTGAGCTTTATGTCTTTATAATCTGAGGATTATAGGTGAATGTGTGGTTGTGTTATGGTTCTGGGTTCGGTCCTGCTTGACAACCGATATTGGTGTGTGTGTATACATCCCTGTAACTTAAAAAAAGAGGCCAATAGAGTAAGCCCCAGGCTTAAGAGAAAAAGATTAAATTCTTCAAGGCAGTGCTTCACCATGGCCACAATCAATGATTGAAACAAAAAAAAATGATAATATATAAAATGATAAAAATATATATATATATATAAAATGATAATATACATATGCTCACATTTAAGCCTCCCTCCCCACAAATACTTATAGATGCCTGAAGATATAAACCAGCATTTCTCAACCGGGGTAGGTTCACATGACTCTTTGGTGTTCATACAAGGATTTTGTTATTAGAATTTATCAGCAATAAATAGGTTATAATTCTACAATACAGAAAATATTTTAACAATTTTTTAATAGTTTCCAATAAAACTTGATATTGATTTTGTTAAACATCTTTACTCATGAAAAAATTTTACCAAGAATTATTTTCAATTATCCTTATATTTGCCATTATTTTCAATGACTTCTTACCATTTATCACTTAGCTTTTTTTATTCTTCTTGAGTGAAATTCACCTGGCTTCAACATGAAAACGTTTTCCACTTACATCTCCACCTGATCTTGAGGAAATTTTTTTCCCCCCATCGGAGCATTTTGTAGAGATGAAAAAGATGGAGCTCAGTTGGTGTAAGGTCTGGTGAATATGGTGAATGGGATAGAAAAAAACCACCTAAATCCAAAATGTTATCCTGTGTGATTCTTGCTGGATGTAATCTTGTATTATCATAGAGGATCACAACATTTCTCCTCTCTCTTTTACTCTTTACTCTTTTACTTTTTTCAGTCATTTGACTGTGGCCATACTGGAGCACCGCCTTTAATCGAGGAAATCGACCCCAGGACTTATTCTTTGTAAGCCCAGTACTTATTCTATTGGTCTCTTTTGCTGAACCACTAGATGATGGGGACATAAACACAGCAGCATCGGTTGTCAAGCAATGCTAGGGGACAAACACAGATACGCAAACATACACGCACATATATATATATATATACATATATACGACGGGCTTCTTTCAGTTTCCATCTACCAGATCCACTCACAAGGCATTTGTCCAAGGTGCCACGCAGTGGGACTGAACCCGGAACCATGTGGTTGGTAAGCAAGCTACTTACCACACAGCCACTCCTGCACCTATTGATGTGTGCAGGGCATTTTCTGAAAAGCTTTTCATTCACAGATTGCAGCTTTTGAGAGTATAAGCTGGCATTTAGTGGGTGAGTGAGGAGGAGTACGAGATCTCATTCGTCTGTTTGAATTCGGCGGTACTGGTCATTAGGGGCGAGCTGGCAGAAACGTTAGCACGCTGGGCAAAATGCATAGCCGTATTTCGTCTGCCGTTACGTTCTGAGTTCAAATTCCGCCGAGGTCGACTTTGCCTTTCATCCTTTCGGGGTTGATTAAATAAGTACCAGTTACGCACTGGGGTCGATATAACTGACTTAATCCATTTGTCTGTCCTTGTTTGTCTCCTCTGTGTTTAGCCCCTTATGGGTAGTAAAGAAATAGGTACTGGTCATTAGATGTATGTTGTCTGATGTCGCCTGGTCAGATAAGGTATGTTTAATTTTTACCAGTGCTCTCAAATTTAAAATCTTGAATTACTGTGCTGAAGAGGAGAATGATAGAGTGAAATATGATTTTACATTTTCCACATCTCTCTAACTCCAAAATGCAAATACAGTTAATCAAAGCCAGGTGGATTCGTTATTTTTTTCTCTTTACCTGGGTGGGTTGTTGAGTTTTGCAGTCTAAAGACTTAAATGTGTCATCCCACCATACAAACAGCATTACTTTCCTTGAATGGAGCTCAGCCTTTGAGATAGTTTCTGGAGATTTATCATTGTTAATCTGCTACCTTTTGCATCCCCACATGGTCACGGAAGACCCAATTTCCCTCACCTGTACTGATATCGTTGAGAAGCAGGTAATCTGTTTGGATATGTGATCTTCCCTATTCTTCTCTCTAAAAGCATGGGGAACCTAAACACACAGTTTGCTGATATTGCATTTCTTTTCCAAGTGGTGGCAGATGGTGGATTGGGTGTGATGAGGTCAATTGCTAATTCCCCAATACTTTTACAAGGATTGATTCCAATAATTCTCTTAAAGCATCTGGACCAAAATCTTCTCCAGAGCGTCGGCTGTGGGGTCATTCTGAAAAGCTCTACCTGCGACGATTTCATCTCAATCGAAGGAGAGGAGCTTTCTCCGTCCGGGTTGCAGATCCGTGGAACAAGCTGCCAGATGAGATGGTGAAGATGCCGACGACCGCTTTGTTCAAAGTCTCCCTTGACCTCAAATGGCCTGAACTCTTTACATGAACACCACCCTGTACTTAACTCCATGTCCCCCTACATGGCCTTGCTTTTTGCTTTTTGAGCCAAAAAATTAACTAACTAACTAATGAACATCCTGATCTGAGTTGATCTCTCAATGACAAATTTCCAGAACGAAACTTTGGAAACCAATTTTGCACTTGCCATTCTGTAATGATGCCTTGGCCACAAACCCTGCATATTTACTCAGCCGTTTCTGTGATTTTTTCCCCCCCATTCTTAAGTTCCCATAATATCGCATGTCAGATACACACTTTCAGTTCAACCATTTTAGAAGAGTGAAATTCAATATTAAACTATGGTGTGTAGGCTTTCACTGCTTAAATATGAATGATAGATGAGGCTCTTCTAAAAACAATAGATTCCATCTCAATTTTGAACACTTGAAGTTTGAAATGCATCGTTACAATTCACTTCCAAAAAAACTGGAAATTATTTATGACTCAACCTAACACACACACACACATACACACGCACACACATATATACATACATACATAAGGTGCATAAGATATTTGGGGACAGATTTATGTTTATAAAAAAACAGATAGTAACTTTATTTATCAAAAAGTGCTATGAGGATAAAAATAAACCTTCTTTTCTATAATTGTTATTCGATAAAGCCAACTTCAGCTTCAACAACCGCTTCTATATGAGATCTAAATCATCTACATGCTCAAATCAAGTGGTCCTGGTTCATTTTGGACATTACTCTGACTATGGCAGCTTTCAAAGAATCTTTGGTGTTATGGGTGAGTTCATTGACCTCTCTCTCTCATCAATGCTCCACATGTAATAGTCCAATGAATCGAGATCTGGAGAATTAGGAGGCCAAATGTTAGGGGTTCTGTGATTATGAAAATTTTCAGCCATCCATTCTTGTGTTACTAGAGCCATGTGTGATAGTGCAGAGTCTTACTGAAACAGATATGGCCTTCCATTGCATACACTGTGTATCCAGGGCTTAAAAGTTATTTCAGAACCTCAATGTAGGTGGGAGAGTTAACTCTAAGGCTTTGTGGAAAGAAGTAAGGAGGCATCGCATGTCCTTCATTGCTGACAACCCCTAAAACTATGACAGCTGCAGGAAATTAGGTATGGAACTTCAGAAGGGTCTGCACATAACCATCTGTCATTTCTTCTGTTAACTTTTTGATCTTGTTTGAAGTTTTTCTCATATGAGAAAAACCAAATTAAATTTTCTTCTGATGGATTTTTCAGTTTGTTTAATAGCCTTTTACATCTGATGTAATGATTTTCTTTAGATTTTTCTGACAAATTGACCTTTCCTCATCTTATAAGACTTATATCTGATGTCTTCGTAGACAACATTTCTGACTGTTTCTTCTGACACATGGAGATCTTTTGCAATTGACCTCATGGACTTTCTGGAATTGTTATCAATGGCCTGTCAAACTTGATGGATAAATTCAGGTGTTCTTATGATTTCAGAGCGCTTAGAATGCATTTTACTCTTTGGTAATGGTGATAAATTTCCATCTTCAGTCTCTAACTCCTTACAAAATTTGTAAGCGAAAGACCTGGCAACTTTTAAAAATCGAGATATTTCTAAATCGCTATTCGCAGCCTTTATAACCACAATAACAGCATGTCCCATTATTTCTTGAGTAAGCTGAGGGTCTGCCATTATTATTTTCTGAAACAAAGATTATTCAGAGTTAGCATTTTTTGCTAACTCTGAATAATTTGAAAGCAGTTCCAGATGTTGTGAAGAACGAATTTGTATGTAGTCTGTTTCTGAGAGCTATTCTATTGGGTCTCTGTATAATCTGGTGTACTAAACGTTGTTTAAATGATTCAGCATTAAGTGTTTCAGCAGGCCTTTGCTGATCTTGAGAAAGTCTCATTTCACTTCTGTCTTGAGACCGTATTTGATGTGCTGCAGCATGCCTTTGGTGATCTTTGGAAAGTGCCATGTTCCTTCACTATGGATTCTGTAAACTATGAAACAAATGGTAGTCTGAAGGAGCAAAGTGAGGAGAATAAGATGGATGAGGAATTTTTTCCCAGCCAAGCTCTTTGATCTTCTGTGATGTAATCTTTGCAGTGTGGAGTCGTGCATTGTCCTGATGAAACAGCACTCCTTTTCGATTCACTAAAGCAGGGTTTTTTTCTTCAAAGCTTGGTTTAAATGCTCTAATTGCTGACAGTTGACTTGAGCATTGATTGTTGCATTAGGTGGTAACAATTCAAAGTGAATTATTCCTTTGCAATCCCACCAGATACAGAGAAGAACCTTTTCCCATGAAGTTCCCTTCTTGGTTATGGTTGAGCTTTTTCCCTTTTACCAAGCCACTGTTTACAACGTTTAGCATTTCGATAGAAGATCCATTTTTCGTCACAAGTCTATCCAAAAAGGATGAAATGAGTTCGCAAGAATGGAGAGAAGAGTGGATGTCAACTCGGGATTTGCGGTTGCTTTCGAACAATTCATGTGACACACATTTTCCATGTTTAGGAACCTTTCCAAGTTGTTGAAGATGACGCTGAACAGTTGTATGTTTTGTACTAAGCTTTATTGCCAATTCTTCAACTGATAATGCAGGACTTTCTTCAAGTAATTCCCCAAGGAGCTTATCATAAAAGTCAACTGGACATCCTGTTTGATCTTCATCTTCAAGGCTGGAATCTGCACTTCTGAATTTTGCAAACCATCTTCTGCAAGTTCTTTCATTCAAACAATCTTTCCCATAAACCGAGTGTATGCTTCGAGTTGCTTCAGCTGCAGATTTTCCTTTTTTGTACTCATAAAGCATTTTGTGCCTCAAATGCTCTTTCGATACTTCCATGTTAGAAAGGGTTTTAATCAAAGAAATTTTAATTCTATTATTCTGTAAAATAATATTTAATTAGTTTAAATATACACAAATGCATAAAAATAATTTTTAATTCCATTAGACATTCTAAAATACTATTAATTTTCATTCAATTTTAAAAAGGTAAAATCAGACAAAACTAATGGTATGACCTGGTATGTAAAAATATAAAGATGCAAAAACATGATCAAAATTATCAATATACAGATTAGTGAAATCCAAATGTATGGATGGTCACAATGTTATATAAATGTTTGTATGCAACAAATATATTGATTTATGAATATTAAAACACAAATGAATGCTTAATTAATCTCTGTCTCAATGACGAGGGAATACATAAAAAATACATGAAAAAACATAGAAATTATGCATAAATAAATAAATAAATAAATAAAATATCACGGAGAATAGAATAATTTTTTTTTAGAATTATTTAAGATTTAGTAATATTTTTAATAAGTGGTGGTTGTATAAAAGTTAACATTATAGATGTCGTACAACAAAAAAAACAAACAAACTAAAAAATTAAAATCATAAAGACGAAGAAAAAATTATGCAAAGAAATTATTAAAATATAAATAAAAAAAGCTTCATAAATGCATAAATAGATGAATGAGCAAATATCGTCATCGTTGTTGTTGTTGTTGTTGTGGTGATCACCATCATTATTATCATTATCTTTCCCTCCTCCAACTCATCACCACCACCACCACCACAACCACCACCACCACCACCACAACCACCACCACCACTATCATCATCATTACAATAATCTTCATCATCATCATCATCATCATTATCCTCCTCATCATCATCATCATTGTTGTCATTGTCATCCTCTCCTCATCTTTTTCATCATCACCACCATCATCATAACATCATCATCTTCATCATCATCATCATCATCATCATCTTCATCATCATCATCATCATCATTGTTGTCATCCTCATCCTCATTATCATTATCATTGTCTTCCTCTCCTCATCTTTATCATCATCACCACCATCAGCATACCATCATCATCATCATCATCATCACCACCATCATCATAACATCATCATCATCATCATCATCATCATCATCATCACCCTAACAGACACTTTTCCACGCTTGCATGAATCAGGCAGAATTCATTGAAGCAGAATTTCTACGGCTGGATGCTCTTCCCGTCACCAACACTCTCCTGTTTCCCAAGCAAAGTAATATTTCCCACTGGCCAGACACGTTTCTCTTTTTTCTCCCGTTTTTTTTTTTCCCGGAAGACTGGAAGCAAACAGCATCACATGGATGGTAATAATGCTTCTTCACAACCATCACAGGATAACAAAACCATGGACACACAGACACACATGAATTTACCATTGTCATCAACATTATCATTGTTTAAAGTTGGTATCCATACACATGCATACACAGACATATATGTATGTGTGTGTCTGTCTATATATATAAAACAGAGGATTGTGTTTGCGTATATGTGTGTGTGTATATATATGTATATATGTATATATATATATATATATATAATATATATATATATATATATATATATCAGAAATACTAAATTTCTAAATCTCTCGTAGAGACATGTACAGCGGTGGGGCGATAGAATGGTTGTATACTGTCAATCTAACATGAACGTGACAGTAGGGGGGTACACCACTGCTGTTTAGCCCTAGGAAGCATCGACGCCTCCTGATGGCTTTGACATATTTTTCCTGTGTCCTTATATACATTTACGAAGGAGAGACAAATACCTCCAGCCGCCCGGGATGCATCTAGGGACATGTGTTTCAGGATGATTGTCCTTTGTCGGCCTAGAGTAGCAGACACCGGTCAGCTGACAATATCTGCCTCGACTCATAATGTATATATCTAAATTTCAGTGAAGTCTATTCACTGATTATCAAAATAAGAAATACTAAATTTCTAAATCTCTCGTAGAGACATGTACGGTGGTGGGGCGATAGAATGGTTGTATACTGTCAAGACAGTCAAGACAGATATCGTCAGCTGACGGAATATAGAGTATGTGTTGTGGGTAATTTGTCTGCCGCTATGTTCTGAGTTCAAATTCCGCCGAGGTTGAATTTGCCTTTCATCCTTTCGGGGTCGATTAAATAAGTACCAGTTATGCACTGGGGTCGATATATTCGATTTAATCCGTTTGTCTGTCCCATTTGTCCTCTCTGTGTTTAGTCCCTTGTGGGTAGTGAAGAAATAGGATATATAGACATGTGGATGATACTGTTGGTAGTTATTAAGTTTTTAAGTTGGTACCTGAATCTGTGATATCAGCAGAAGATCATCGTTATTTTCAGTTCAATGTTTAACCAGAATGACACCATATTTAGTAGTTTCCATCTTGCTCATATCATTTGATATGGTGCATGATTCTCTACTTCATATTAAAGTTGGCATGCTGTTGGTCTTTTATTGACCATATGTAGTTGGAAGAGCCAATGTTTGTTCCTCTGAAGGAGTGGTTGTGTTGGTAGTGTCTAGATTTGAAAGTGTTGTGTTTTAGCTCATGCAGTTGTCAGTGAAAACATCTACACAGAACACTAATGAATTTTCCAGTAAAGCAGTCACATGTTGGTGAGATCCAGAGTTGTTGATGTGTAACAGATTTGAGAGTTGGTGTTTGGCGTTTGAAGTACATAGTTAGTTTAATATTATTTCTATTAAAAAAATATTTAGTGATAACTGTGGCTTTGGGGGAAATGTTTTGTCATTAATGTGAGAAAATTACAAATTGAGATTTGTCGTAAAACTGAGACTGAAAGCGGAATTGAACCATAGTATGTTGCATTTGTATTGTTACAGGGGCTTGGTTATTGATAACATTTATGTGTGTGTGTGTGTATATAATATATATATATATATATATATATATATATATATGTGTGTATATATATATATATATATATATATATATATATATATATATATATATTATATATATATATATATATGTGTGTGTGTGTGTTATATATGTAGTAAAGACTATTTGCCAACATAGCATAGCAATCCTGGTTTAGGACTAATGTTGCTGCAATTTAGCCCCAGGAGAGACCATCTCCAGCTGGCTATACGACATGATCTGTGTGCTTATATTTTCGATCAAGGGAATCTAGCACTCCCACTCAGCTCAAAACGATATCTGTGTATCGTGGTTTCTGGGTTATTTCTCTTCATCAGCACAATAATTGTTCAGCTATGTGTATGTATATATATATATATCATCTTCATCATCGTTTAACGTCTGCTTTCCATGCTAGCATGGGTTCAATGAGTTGACTGAGGTCTGGCGAACAAGACTCCAATCTGATATGGCAGAGTTTCTACAGCTGGATGCCCTTCATAATGCCAACCACTCCGAGAGTGTAGTGGGTGCTTTTACATGCCACTGGCAAGAGAGCATATATATAATATATAAATTTGAGAAAAAACCACTATTATGCAATTTAAACAATGATAGACATAAACCAAATCATAAATAAAAAATAAAATATATTTTTATAAAACATATAACTAGATCACAAAAAGTTTAAAAATGAATAATCATTATATAAGTAAAAAACCATGTACGTTTCATGGCTATATATATATATATATATATATATATATATATATATATATGTATACATACATACATATATATAATATATATATATATACATATATATATATATATATACATATATATATACACATTTATATATGCATATATATGTATATATGTATATATATATTATATGTATATATATATACACATATATATATGTATATATATATGTATATATATATACACACATATATATATGTATATATATATATGTATATACATATATATATATTATATATATATATATATCTATCTATCAATCTATATATATATATCTTTATGTGTATGTATATACATACATATATATATATATATATTATTGTTTGATAATAGTTTGATAATATATATTGTTTGATAATATATTTATAATATACAATATATATATGGGGTGCGTGTGGGCAGAGCCTGAGGGAGGCATGAAGGCACCCAGACATGTTTTAAAATATTGCCTGAGTTGTTTTCATCGCAAGAAAACTATTAGTAACACATAAAAATATGTACTGTGATTATCAAACAATATTTATCTCTCAGCAGATGAAAATACTTTTTTATTGA
The DNA here is from genome assembly GCF_006345805.1 of Octopus sinensis. NCBI lineage: Eukaryota > Metazoa > Mollusca > Cephalopoda > Octopoda > Octopodidae > Octopus > Octopus sinensis. The sequence goes on from NC_043024.1 coordinate 19,022,300, forward strand.
TATCACCTTCACAAAAAACAGCATATAACATATATATATATATATATATATATATATATATAGCTTAACATCAGCATATTATTGCAATTTTTTAACAATCTTTTGGTTTTCCTTTGTTTAAAATATAATATTATAAGCATTTATCTCTTACACGAATATAGCATTATGAAAGAAATGAGTGTTGAAGATGCAATATACTATTATTGTATACTTCTCTGTCTACTTTAAGCTGCAATTTTAGAAAAGAGTTTTTATTAATATCACAACGTAACATTTACAAAGACAGTGACCAAATCTTACCATAGTCTTATTTGTGTGTGCTTGTACATACGTATATATACATGCATAATTATACATATGTGTATATATACATATATATATATATATATATATATATATACACACACACATATATATATATACACTCATATGTATCTATATATATATATGAATATACACACATATATAAATATACACACTCATTTATATATATATATATATATATATATATATACATATATATATGTATGTATATACACACACATACATACACACACACACACACATATATATATATGTACATGCATATATATATATAAATATACACATTCACATATATATGTATATATGTGTGTGTGTGTATATATGTGGGTGTATATATATTTATATAGATGTGTGTATGTACATATAGATATACACACATATATATGTATGTACATATATATATACACACACTCACACATATATATATACATACATTAATATACACACTCACATATATATGTATATGTGTGTGTGTGTATATATGGGTGTGTATGTATATGTATAATACATATGTATGTATGCACACATGCACACACACAAACACACACACATATATATATATATATACATTTGAAAAAAAAATTAGTTCGTCTTGAGTATTGTGATATCTCTTTTTTAAAAAACATTTAAAAAAAAATTTATTTATAAGAATATCGATGGAAAATATCAGGATGACGTAACTTCAGTTGTAATAATGTAAAAACATTAGTGCATAAAGAGTGGTTCTCGAAAATAGACATGAAATTTAAATTTAAATATAGATATGAGAGGAAAAAAATTGTATTACAATAATTGTTCACCCAAAACAAGACAAAGACATTGTTTAGCTAATGATAAATCAATAGAAATTAATGCATGTAACGAAGATAAATTGGGCCATTTGATCAGTTTGTGATTACCTGCAGATATGGGTTTTTGGCCAAAGTCAGTTGTTCGATGTAGTTTTTGAAGTTTTGAAATGTAGAATGGGAAATTATACGTTTGAATGTTCAATGGTTCTATTTATCATTCATCATTTGTTTTTCATTGTTTTTTACTTGTTTCAGTCATTAGACTGTGGCCATACTGGGGCAGCACCTTACTCTTTTACTCTTTTACTTGTTTCAGTCATTTGACTGTGGCCATGCTGGAGCGCCGCCTTTAATCGAGCAACTCGACCCCGGGACTTATTCTTTGTAAGCCCAGTACTTATTCTATCGCTCTCTTTTCCCGAACCGCTAAGTAACGGGGACGTAAACACACCAGCATCGGTTATCAAGCAATGCTAGGGGGAAAAACACAGACACACAAACACACACATACACATATATATATATACGATGGGCTTCTTTCAGTTTCCGTCTACCAAATCCACTCACAAGGCTTTGGTCGGCCCGGGGCTATAGTAGAAGACACTTGCCCAAGGTGCAACGCAGTGGGACTGAACCTGGAACCATGTGGTTGGTAAACAAGCTACTTACCACACAGCCACTCCTTAGTCAAATGAATCTTTCACAATACCTTTAAAGCCAGGGACTTTTCCGTACCCCCTTGTATATGTGAGTGTGTGTGTGTATTACTGTCTTGAAATCATGCAACTGTTTGTAAGTGAGAGTCTCCCATGAAAACATGTCTGGCCTTTATGGAAATACTACCTTGTAGTGGAACAGTGGAGTGTTAGCAACAGGTAGAGCATCCAGCAGTAAAAACAAGTACCTCAGCATGAATTTCATCTGATGAATGCAAGCAGAGAAAACTTGACATTAAAATAATGATGGGAGGATTTTTTTACTCGTCATCATCACCACCACCAACACCAACACCATCGTTATCCCCATCATCATCATCATCATCAGAGTTGTCGTCATCACTGTCGCCATTGTCATCATCATCTTCCTTATCAGCTTCCTTGTCATCATCACCACCACTATCGTCATCCACATCATCATCATCATCCCCATCATCAGAGTTGTCGTCATCCCTGTCGTCGTTGTTATCATCATTTTATTTGCTTCAGTCATTAGACTGTGGCCCTGCTGGAACATTGCCTTAAAAAATTTGGAATTTCTAGTCAAATGAATTGACTCCAGGAATTATTTTTTTAAGCTCTGTATTTATTCTATCAGTCTCGTTTGTTGAACTCCTAAGGTATGATGATGATGATGATGATGCTCTCAGATTCTGGCGCAAGGCCAGCAACTTTAGTGGGGTTGATTACATCAATCTAGTGCTCAACTGGTGCTTATCTTACTGACCCGCACAAAGGGATGAAAGGAAAAGTCAACCATGGCGGAATTTAAATGGAGACGATAAAAGAACGGCAGAAATGCTGCTAAGCATTTTTTCCCAGTTTTGTTACGATTGATGATAATGGTGAGAATGATCTGGTGTAATTTGAAAGAATTCTGCTGCTGCTATCTCTACCATTTAAAACTACAGCATAACAAAGATGATCCATCGCTTGTTTCGACGTAGCAGATCATATCTCGCTGTGGTCAAAATAACATGACAGATATTTGTCACACAAAAATCAAAAAGAACCAAAGAATTCCCTCACAAAAAGGTATAAATCATAGAAATGTTTAAACTACAGAATAGAATGAGAATTCCATCAGCTTCTCTCAATTATTTTTCATGCTCCAAACCACAAGATTTCTATAATAGATAGATTTCTTTGTAGTGTTTTTCATTTCTCTTATCAATTAAGAAAATCTTACACTCTGTCATTAGTTCTCTTTCATCATGTTTTGCCAAGAGCGACAAAAATCAGAAGTGATTATCTTGGGATTATGAAATTGGATTCACTAAAAAAAAAAAAAAAGAAAAAGAAAAAAAAAAAAAAAGAAAAAGAAAAATAATGAGAAGGACAAAAAGAAGGAGAAGTTATCGTTAATCAGTAACGAGTAAATTTTCCCAGGTGAAACCATTCTAGTTTGTATTGAATCGTTAGCACATAATCTGATTGACAATAGAATTGGCAGACCAAGTATTTAATTCATCATCACGATTATTATGATCATCATCATCATCAGAGTTGTCGTCATCACTGTCGTCATCATCATCATCATCATCCTTATCAGCTTCCTCATCATCATCATCACCACCACAACCATCATCATCGTCCTCCCCATCATCATAATCATCATCCCCATTATCATCATCGTCGTCATCCACCTCCTCATCATCATCAGAGTTGTCATCATCATCATCATCCTTATCAGCTTTCTTGTCATCATCACCACCACCACCACCATCGTCATCTCCATCATCATCATCATCCTTATCAGCTTCCTCGTCATCATCATCACCACCACCACCACCACCATCGTCATCGTCATGCCCATCATCATAATCATTATCTCCATCATCATCGTCGTCGTCGTCATCATCATCATCCTCCCCATCATCATCATCGTCGTCATCATCATCATCCTCCCCATCCTCCCCATCATCATCATCATCATCACATCATCATCATCATCATCATCATCATCATCGTCGTCATCATCATCTTCTATAGGTGCAAGTGTTGCTATGTGGTTAATTGAACAGACTTGTTTCCCAACCACATCCTTTTGGGTTCAGTCCCACTTCATGGTACCTCGAGCAACTGTCTTCTGTAATAACCCCAGGGGGGGGACATTGACCAAAGCCTTGTGAGTTGATTTGTTAGTGGAGACAAAAAGAAATTTGTTGTATATACATGTGTGTGTGTATGTGTGCATGTAAATGTGTGTTTGTGTCTACATGTCTTGGTGTCACATGATAGTTGGAAATATGTGTGTCCTCTATTTCCTGTCCTCCATGAAAAACATGGCTGGTCATGGGGAAATACTGCCTCGCTTGGAAAGAGGTGAAGGCTGCTCACATGGTGGACATCCAGATGCAGAAAGTCAGCCTTATCAATCAAAGTCTTGTGAGGAATTAAATTTGATACATGGAAACTGAAAGAGGGGCTTCTTTCAGTTTCCATGTACATATGTATATATTTTCCAGGGAGAAAATATCTCTCTTTTAGTAAAAAGGTGTGAAAACACTCGGTTTTTTCAGTGTTGCCATCAATCAAGAATCTCAGACATTGACGTTTCAAGTTTATTTGAATCTTGTCAATGGGTATTCTAAACATCAGTGTCTGGCATTCCTAATAGATGGTGACAGTGAACAAACCAGGTGTTTTCACACCTTTTTACCACAAGAGAGATATTGTCTCCACAGTAACTGCAGGAAATTTGCCTTTTAGCACTTTGAAATATGTCATAAACATTTTAACTAACCTAAATTTTGCTTATGCCTAAACACTGCTTAACATTAACACTTCAATATATATATATATATATATATATATATATATACACACACATATATATACATATATATACTGTGTATGTATATATATATATATATATATATATATATATATCTGATATTAATAATATAAGGGTAAATTATTATTAATTTTAAAATTAATAATTATTACCAAGTAGTTTTGGTATAGAAAGAGAACCATTATCGGTAGGAACTTTTACAAAAAGTTTTTTATATATATATAAAAGTCAAGTTGAGTGTCTGTCTCCTGCGATTTAGATTCCTAACTACTCCTACATTTTGCGGTGCAGTTTAACCAAAACTGGGTATCTTATATTCGTGATTCATATCGAGCCCTTCTGGGTATTAGCGCACGTCTACGATGAATCTACGATTTAAAAAAAAAATTTTTCCATTTTAATGCATTTTTTTGCTATTATATAAGGGAAGTAACTCTCTAAAAATGTCTACGATGAGTCAACGATTTAAAAAAAATTTACCATAATTTTTTTCCCGTTTATAATGCATTTGTTTGCTATTTTTTGGCTATAACTCTCTAAAAATGCTTATATAGTTATTTCCCTTACAAACCTGAGCAACGCCGGGCGATACTGCTAGTATATAAATAAATAGGGTTAAGCAACTTGTTGCTTGGCCACATACCGAAAATTTAGAAATAGTAGTCAAAGACTGCTTATTCCTATTTACTACAGATATAGCTCTACATATAACATTACTTGTAACTCACATATACAAAAAGAAGGAAAAATAACGAAAACAAACAGTCTTCGGTCAGTTGTGGCTGCGTTTCTGGGTTAGAATTATAAAGAACTCATTCCTGTCCTCAGCGCAACAATCCAGTAAACTATAAATTTGCAAATGCTATTAACCCTCCTCTTGCATCCCGATCCTGCACCATTGGAGATAGCAGGAGATAGTCAACACATTCAAATCCATATAGACGAATGAATTTGTATTTTCCCTCCAAGATTACCATGTGTGTCACAAAATAGTACTGCAGAAAGAGAACTGCGGTTTGTTATAGGGGAGTGAAAAATTTCATTATTAATAATATAAGGGTAAATAATTATTAATTTTAAAAATCAACAATTATTACCGAGTATTTTCAGTAAGAAAATATAACCATTATCAGTAGGAACTTTTACATAACTGATGCTGGTGTGTTTATGTCCCCGTAACTTAGCGGTGCGGTTCGGCAAAAGAGTACTAGGCTTACAAAGAATAAGTCCTGGGGTCGATTTGCTCGATTAAAGGTGGTGCTCCAGCATGGCCACAGTCAAATGACTGAAACAAGTAAAAGAAAAAAATCTCAGGGTTATAACCCCTTCTGCAGAACATTTGGAAAAAAGCAAGGGATGAAAAAGTCGCTGCTCAGATGTGAAGAGGAGGAAAGAGGATGGAGGGCAGTGACATGCAGAGACTGGTGTTGTTGTATTAAGCAGTCTCCTTCATGTAGTTCCTTCCTATGTGTGTATATGCGTGTGTAGCTTGTGGCTGGGTCTTCCTGCCTTGAGATCAGTTAATAGCTGTAAACGAATGTCCTTGCCATACAAGCGGTGTCTATATTTTTCAGTCTTTTCTGAAAACATGTCAGGCCATGGAGAAATATTATCATATTATCGCAGGAGTGGCTGTGTGGTAAGTAGCTTGCTTACCAACCACATGGTTCCGGGTTCAGTCCCACTGCATGGCACCTTGGGCAAGTGTCTTCTACTATAGCCTCGGGCCGACCAAAGCCTTGTGAGTGGATTTGGTAGACGGAAACTGAAAGAAGCCCCTCGTATATATGTATATATATATATGTATGTGTATGTGTTTGTGTGTCTGTGTTTGTTCCCTCCAACATCACTTGACAACCGATGCTGGTATGTTTATGTCCCTGTAACTTAGCAGTTCGGCAAAAATGACCGATAGAATAAGTACTGGGCTTACAAAGAATAAGTTCTGGGGTCGAATTCATATTAATTGGCACGTCTCCGAAATGGCCCATAGATGAACATTTTTGTAATCTTGTATATTTATCTTTTCTGTATTTTTTCTGGAATTTTAATACAGATTTATCATCATCATCATCATCATCATCATCGTTTAGCGTCCGCTTTCCATGCTAGCATGGGTTGGACAGTTCAACTGGGGTCTGTGAAGCCAGAAGGCTGCATCAGGCCCAGTCTGATCTGGCAGTGTTTCTACGGCTGGATGCCCTTCCTAACGCCAACCACTCCGTGAGTGTAGTGGGTGCTTTTTACGTGCCACCCGCGCAGGTGCCAGACGGAGCTGGCAGACGGCCACGGACGGATGGTGCTTTTTACGTGCCAGAGAGAGGGTTCCGTGCAAATTTATGTCTATAAAAAAAAAAAAAAAACCCATCACTTAGCGGTTCGGCAAAAGAGACCAATAGAATAAGTACTGGGCTTACAAAGAATGAGTCCCGGGGTCGAGTTGCTTGATTAAAGGTGGTGCTCCAGCATGGCCACAGTCAAATGACTGAAACAAGTAAAAGAGTATATTAGGAAACAGTTGAATCGCTGTAGGAAAAACCTATTTCAACAAATTCTGTCTGACCCAAACATGTATGCAAAGAGTAAAAGAATGATGATAGTGATGATTCCAACCATGGCCATCCCTTCTTTTGTGAATAACAAAAGTTACATTATTCAATACATTTTCAATTTTTGGAGATGTTATGATATGATTTATGGAAGATTTAGCTACTGTTTCTTGCACTATTAATTGCTCTTATCGGAATTGGTTGTCACCGCAGTTATTATGGGAGATGATTCATCAAAATAGGAGATTTGCTGCTGTTGGTGACTGACTGGTCTTGCCGCCGACAGAGAAAATGGTAACCAGGAATGTAACAATTTCTAAAAATCAATATTCTGTGAGGCAAAGAATGGTAGATTTTTATGTGTAGGATATTGCATGAGAGTGTGGGTGAGAGGAAAGGGAGGGAGAGAAGAAAAGGGAGGGAGAGGGAGGGTGGAGATGGGGACAGAGAAGAAGGGAGTGGGAGAGAGTGTGAGTGAGAGAGACACAGAAAATGGATAAGAAAGAGAGAGAAAGAAGAAGAGGGAGGAGAGAAAGAAAGAAAGAGAGAGAGAGAGCAGGAAGAAAAGAGAAAGTGATCAAAAGAGGAATAAAGGAATGGAAAGGAAGAGAGAGAGAGTGAGAGGGAATGAGAGATAGAGAGAGGGAGTGAGAGGGAATGAGAGAGAGAGAGTGAGAGTGAGAGGGAATGAGAGTGAGAGACAGAGATAGAGAGAGGAAAAGGGTGAGAGTGAGGAAGAGGAAGAGAAGGGAATGGAAGAAAGAGAGAGAGAGTGAGAAAAAGAAGGGGAAGGAATGGAGAGAGATAGGGATAGATAGAGAGAGAGTGATATATATATATATAGAGAGAGAGAGGGGAAAAAGACACAGGTACAGAATGAGCTTGAGAGAGTGAGAGAGAAAGAGACAGGGTGAGAGAGAGAGAAAGATAGAGAGACAGGGTAAGAGAGAAAAAGAGACAGGGTGAGAGAGAGATAGAGAGAGAAGAGGCAGGGTGGAAGAGAAAAAGAGAGAGAGCTAGTGAGAGGGTTCCGTGCAAATTGCTTTTGTCATGTAGCAGACACAATTGAAGTGCTGCATGCATCATTTGTGTTGTTGGTGTTTCGGAGTGTTCACTGGCCCGTGTCAGCCTTGCCTTCAACTTCGTCATCCTCGTTATTGCTGTTGTTATTATCATTGTCATCATTATCATCGTCATTATCACTGTCATCATCTTCATCATTATTATCATTGACACCATCATCATCATCATAATCGTAATCCTTATAATCCTCATTATTGTCATTATCATCAGCCTCATCATCATCATCAGCCTCATCATCATCATCATCATCAGCAGCAGCAGCAGCAGCAGCAGCATCAACATTGTTAACTTCCAGTTATTGCTAGAACACATTTTAAGTTTGGCAAATTGAAAAATTTCGTTTCAAGAATACAATACACCACATGGTATGGGAAGTAAAGAAATCGGTTGGTGTCTTTCTCGACTATGTCCCACACATAATCATCATCATTATCATCATCATCATTTAGCGTCCGCTTTCCATGCTAGCATGGGTTGGACGGTTCAACTGGGGTCTGGGGTCTGATCTGGCAGTGTTTCTACAGCTGGATGCCCTTCCTAACGCCAACCACTCCGTGAGTGTAGTCGGTGCTTTTCACGTGCCACCAGCACAGGTGCCAGACGAGGCTGGCAAACAGCAACGAACGGATGGTACTTTTTATGTGCCACCGGCACAGGGGCCAGGCGAGGCTGGCAATGGCCACGATTGGATGGTGCTTTTTACGTGCCACCAGCACAGGTGCCAGACGAGGCTGGCAAACAGCAACGAACGGATGGTACTTTTTATGTGCCACCAGCACAGGGGCCAGGCGAGGCTGGCAATGGCCACGATTGGATGGTGCTTTTTACGTGCCACCAGCACAGGTGCCAGACGAGCTGGCAAACAGCAACGAACGGATGGTACTTTTTATGTGCCACCGGCACAGGGGCCAGGCGAGCTGGCAATGGCCACGATTGGATGGTGCTTTTTACGTGCCACCAGCACAGGTGCCAGACGAGGCTGGCAAACAGCAACGAACGGATGGTACTTTTTTGTGCCACCAGCACAGGGGCCAGGCGAGGCTGGCAATGGCCACGATTGGATGGTGCTTTTTACGTGCCACCAGCACAGGTGCCAGACGAGGCTGGCAAACAGCACGAACGGATGGTACTTTTTATGTGCCACCAGCACAGGGGCCAGGCGAGCTGGCAATGGCCACGATTGGATGGTGCTTTTTACGTGCCACCAGCACAGGTGCCAGACGAGGCTGGCAAACAGCAACGAACGGATGGTACTTTTTATGTGCCACCAGCACAGGGGCCAGGCGAGGCTGGCATGGCCACGATTGGATGGTGCTTTTCACGTGCCACCAGCACAGGTGCCAGACGAGGCTGGCAAACAGCAACGACGGATGGTACTTTTTATGTGCCACCGGCACAGGGGCCAGGCGAGGCTGGCAATGGCCACGATTGGATGGTGCTTTTTACGTGCCACCAGCACAGGTGCCAGACGAGCTGGCAAACAGCAACGAACGGATGGTACTTTTTATGTGCCACCAGCACAGGGGCCAGGCGAGGCTGGCAATGGCCACGATTGGATGGTGCTTTTTACGTGCCACCAGCACAGGTGCCAGACGAGGCTGGCAAACAGCAACGAACGGATGGTACTTTTTATGTGCCACCAGCACAGGGGCCAGGCGAGGCTGGCAATGGCCACGATTGGATGGTGCTTTTTACGTGCCACCAGCACAGGTGCCAGACGAGGCTGGCAAACAGCAACGAACGGATGGTACTTTTTATGTGCCACCGGCACAGGGGCCAGGCGAGGCTGGCAATGGCCACGATTGGATGGTGCTTTTTACGTGCCACCGGCACGGGGGCCATGCGAGGCTGGCAACGGCCATGATCGGATGGTGCTTTTTACGTGCCACCGGCACGGGGGCCAGGTGAGGCTGGCAATGGCCACGTTCGGAAGGTTCGCTTACGTGCCAACTGCACTGGTATCACAGCTGCAATTTCCATTGATGTTGATTGATTTCGATTTTGGTTCTGATTCTCACTTGCCTCAACAGGTCTTCACAAGTAGAGTTTTTGTGTCATAATAATCCATAGAATTACAATTGGGGGAATTAGGGGGACCAGAGATTATGGATGATGAAGATGTTGAAATACTCCAACAACTGCCTCTGACTTTTTTGGTAGATATTACAGGGAGCCAAATCCTGCTGCCATACATATGGCCTCCCAGCAGCAACTTTCCTGCCAAGAATTGACCACAACTTCCAGTAGCTTCATAAATTTTTGTTGATCAAATAATTGCATTGTTGAATTATTTTTTTAGATCATTATTTCTCAACGGGGATTTCAGGGGAGAGTTTCAGGGAGTCTCTGGCGATGTATCGTGATGATCAAAAATCTGGCTTGCTAAAATTTGGTTAAAGTGATTCAAACTGCAGACTCAACGCAAAATGGTCACATTTAATTCAAAACGTTAAAAATGTTATGAAAACAATTGATATGTGTTCACAAAGTCCAAACGATTAATACGAAAAAACCCCCCAGGCTACATCCCCAAAATTCATTTCTTTGCCGAATTTCTACAATGTTTACGGCGATTCGTTTTTATATCTTGATTTTTTATTTTTCATGCAATTTACGCATGCTTGCACGCATGGTGAACACAATTCACGTCAAACAGCTGACTGAGTAAATTCACTATTCAATGCATGGGATAAGGCCTAAACAAACACATTATCGATTTTTGCACTTGCGAGATGAATTTCAGAACAGAAATAGCGCAGTTCAATTTTCATTCGCCTAAACTTTAAGTGACCCATTTTTTGTGGTTCTACAATTTGTTTGCTAGGAGGAGATGTGCTGGAAAGTTAAACACACAGACACAGATACACACAAGTTGAGTTTTATATATATAGATGACTAGTCTGGGAACTTTTTGATACCACCTCATACATACCATCTTAAATATCTATTAATATGCTATGAGTGCTGTAATGAAGAGATAAAGTGGTCATGCTGATATCATCCAAATATTGAATAACACTAGTGTAACTAATGCAGTGATATGTTATAAATAATTCTAGCAAAACAATTCTTTTATGTCAATATTATAGCAGAAATACGTTGGTAATTTTCTTCTACATATATATATCTCACCAATTAATGCAATTAATTATCTTTTGTGGACGGTTTTAGTGGAACAATAAACAATTTTTGGAAAACAAAATTAATTATTTTTAAATTTATTAATCTGCATTAGCGACTTTATTTTAATTTTTAATTTTTTGTTTTGTATATTAGTTTCGTTCCACTGGAAATAATTACTTTGCTTTTTTGGTGGTGGTGGTCGTGGTGGTGGGGGAGTTGAGATAAATTTTCCCCAATTTTATCTATACATTAGAGACATTTATTAACGAGTAAAGCTATCGTTAATTTCTTCTCTAACGAAAGGACCTTGTCTGATATGTAAACAGCTAAGTTTTTTTTTATCTCACAACCCATCAACATCATCATCATCGTCATCATCATCATTATCCCCATCACCACCATCATCATCATCATCATTTAACATCCATTTTCCATGCTTGCATGGGTTGGATGCTTTGCCTAGCAGAGCTATGGCAAATTCCAGTTATATTTGACATGGCTTCTATGGTTGGATGTCTTTCCTAATGCCAACCACTTCAGGCAAGAAGAAGAAGGAAATGCTCTACCACTAACTGCAGATGGGAGTATTTTGAGGGAGGCAGAGTATGTGTGTGAAGTGGGCTATTTGAGGGAGGCAGGGTACTTGAGGGGAGTATTTAAGGGAGACAGGAATTTCAACCGTGTTTCGTGGTCTGCTACCACAACAGCTCCTTTATAGGATCCAGTTAGCTCAAGACATCATCAGGAGGAACCACGCCTGGTTTCGGCCCCTACTCCTCTACTGTTTTGACGTGGCAGGGCCCCCCTTTTTTGAGGTGTCTTCAGCTCTGGTGTTGGGTGCATGTCTTTCTTCTTCTTTCTTCTGTTCCCTGGCCTCTTTGATGTAGCGTCAGCGAGTGTCAGCTGGTGACTGGCTGTCTTGTCAAATTTCTCCTTTAAATACCTGCTGCATAGGCTCCAGCAGGCAGCCCCAGCAAGTTGTCACGTGACACTGTCTCAGCTTTAACTGACCAATGAAGGCACATAGTCTCAGCCCACACATTCTCTAAATGATACCGTCATCTCTCAGTCAGTGAAGCTACTTCAGTGTCATCTTGTCTCAGCTAGTGATGTTATTTTCCTCCCGGAATGTTATAACTTTGAGGGAAACAAGTGAGGTGGATTATTTAATGGAGGCAGAATATTTGAGTGATGGTCACTTTATACTAAATGTTGAAGGCTAAAATATTGCAATGAATGAAAAATTATATTCAGATAATTTCTCATTCATACCACGCTGAATTAGAACCCCACTCTCTGGTTTTGCAAGTGAAGATGGAAGAAATAATTCTTTGTGGTCATGTGACTGTTTAAAGCAAAAGCGTTATGATTTTGGTGCTTTGTACCGTGTGGGTAAACTATAAAGACTACTATTAAAGGCGACGAGCTGGCAGAAACGTTAGCACACTGGGTGAAATGCATAGCTGTATTTCATCTGCCGTTACGTTCTGAGTTCAAATTCCACCGAGGTCGACTTTGCCTTTCATCCTTTCAGGGTCTATAAATTAAGTACCAGTTACACACTGGGGTCGATATAATCGACTTAATCCATTTGTCTGTCCTTGTTTGTCCCCTCTATGTTGAGCCCCTTGTGGGCAATAAAGAAATAAGAAATGTTAGCACGCCAGGTGAAATGTGTAGCCATATTTCATCTACCGTTTTGTTCTGAGTTCAAATCCTGCCAAGGTTGACTTTGCCTTTCATCCTTTTGGGGTCGATTAAATAAGTACCAGTTATGCACTGGAGTTGATGTAATCGACTTAATCCGTTTGTCTGTCCTTGTTTGTCCCCTCTATGTTTAGCCCCTTGTGGGTAATAAAGAAATATATAAAGGCTACTATTACCCACATGGTGAGTTGGTTCATGCTGGAAGATGATGTAAATGGTTGATGTAGCATTTGGTGCCATGTGGTCAATGTGGAGCAGTTGACAAATGTGACGGTGCCGGGCAATTTAATGTGGAACAATGGACACAGTATTTGGTGTCAAGGAAAACGGTAATAATATGACCAAATACTGCATGTACTCCATCCCATGCAGTTGTGGTAGGTTATACAGAGGTAAAACATGCCACCTCCTCAAAATAGGGGTAGAGGAACATTGCAAAGCTGTGACATGAGGAGATATTGATAAATCGGGTATAGCTGATCATGTATGGAAAAATGGAGACCTCCTCCCCCTGTGGGATGAAGTTAAAATAATAGACAGAGAACACCACTGGAAAATATGAAAACTAAAAGAAGGCGCACATATGCTAGGACACAACAACCTCTTAATCAGACTATGAGGATTGCATCACCTGGATTTGAACATAGGAACCCAGCAACAGTCACTGCTCAGCAAGTATACAGGAATTACAACTGTGTTTCGTGGTCTGCTACCACAACAGCTCCTTTATAGGATCCAGTTAGCTTAAGACATCATCAGGAGGAACCACGTCCGGTTTAGGCCCCTACTCCTCTACCGTTTTGACGTGGCGGGGCTCCCCCTTTCGGAGGTGTCTTCAGCTCTGGTGTTGGGTGCATGTCTTCTTTCTTCTGTTCCTTGGCCTCTTCGATGTAGCGTCAGCGAGTGTCAGCCGGTGACTGACTGTCTTGTTAAATTTCTCCCTTTAAATACCTGCTGCTAGGTTCCAGCAGGCAGCCCCAGCGAGTTGTCATGTGACCCTGTCTCACCTTAACTGACTTGTGAAGGCGCGTAGTTTCAGCCCGTGCTTTTTCTAAATGACTGTCATCATCATCATCATTGTTCGACCGTGGTCGAGACAATGGAATTTACCATGCTACGCCAGACTTCACGGTCCATCATGGCATTACGAAGGTCCTGTTGCTGGATGCCTGTATCCCTGGAGATTACATCAGGGTAGGAGAGTGTGCGCCCTCTGGTATTGCGAGTAGATGGCTTCCAGAGGAAAAGAGTAGAGATTACCTCTTTTTCAGCTCTACAACAATGTCCAGCAAACTGGACTCTCCTACTTTTCACTGACCGTCACCTGTCAGTCAGCGAAGCTGATTCAGTCAGCTTGTCTCACCTAATGATGTTATTTCCTGTCGGCGTGTTTATGACTTTCAGAGCCATTTTCGGTCTTCCCGCTTCAGCCAAATATAGAAGCTGGCTTTTTCGACCGCCCCCTGTACTCTCCTTATGGACAAGCACATGGAGCAAAGTGCTTAGTGGTATTTCATTCATCTTTATGTTCTGATTTCAAATTCTGCTGATGTCCTCTTTGCCTTTCTGGGTCAATAAAATAAGTACCAGTTAAGCACTGGGGCTCGATGTAATTGACTTACCCCCACCTCAAACATACTAGTCCTGTGTCAAATTGGAAACCATTATTAGTAAGCAAGTGTAATTCCGCTGAGGTCGACTTTACTTTTCATCCTTTTGGGGTTGATAAATTAAGTACCAGTTGCATACTGGGGTCGATCTAATCGACTGGCCCCCTCCCCCAAAATTTCAGGCCTTATGCTTATAGTAGAAAGGTTTATTTGTAAGCAAGAGTAGGTGATGAGGTGGCATGCTGGGCAAAATGCTTTGTAGCATGACCTCTGGCGCTTCACATTCTGAGTTCAAATACCACTGAAATCTATTTTGTCTTTCATCCTTTTGTAGTTGATAAAATAAGTACCTATTTCTTTATTACCCACAAGGGGCTAAACATAGAGGGGACAAACAAGGACAGACATAGGTATTAAGTCGATTACATCAACCCCAGTGCGTAACTGGTACTTTATTTATCGACCCCGAAAGGATGAAAGGCAAAGTTGACCTCGGCGGAATTTGAACTCAGAACGTAACGGCAGACGAAATACCGCTGAGCATTTCACCCAGCATGCTAACGTTTCTGCCAGCTCGCCACCTAAAATAAGTACCAGTTGAGTACTGGGGTTAATGTAATTTCTTTTCCTCTTCCTTTAAAATTGTTAACCTTACTTCTTTCATTTCTTTTACTTCTTTTACTTGTTTCAGTCATTTGACTGTGGCCATGCTGGAGCACCACTTTTAGTCGAGCAAATTGACCCCGGGACTTATTCTTTGTAAGTCCAGTACTTATTCTATTGGTCTCTTTAGTCAAACCGCTAAGTGACGGGGACGTAAACACACCAGCATCGGTTGTCAAGCAATGCTAGGGGGACAAACACAGACACACAAACATACACACACACATACATATATACATATATATATATATATATATATATATATATATATATATATATATACATATATACGACAGGCTTCTTTCAGTTTCCGTCTACCAAATCCACTCACAAGGCTTTGGTCAGCCCGAGGCTATAGTAGAAGACACTTGCCCAAGATGCCACGCAGTGGGACTGAACCTGGAACCATGTGGTTGGTTAGCAAGCTACTTACCACACAGCCACTCCTTGTCCCAAAATATGAAAGAAAATTAATTATTATCAAGATAATTTGATAATGTCATACAAAATCCATAAAAAATATTCCTAAAATACAAAAGAAAAACATTTATTAATTTTTATAAGATCTTTCATTGACTTTAATTAAATCTCAAAAAATCTGAAAAATACATTGACTGAATTTGAACCTAAGAATCCAGCTATAATATCCACTCAGCAACCATATAGCACCAATTATGGACAAAACAGCCGTTACTTGCTAAGCATTATTATTAATAATTGAGATAATCCAATCGATAAACTCATACCAATTCTATCAGATCTTCAGAAATGGTAATATTTTAGTAGGAAATTAAAATCTCAGTTGATTTAGTCCAAATCATTATGTCTTCTTTGCAATTTAACTTTCTACAAATTCCTTAGATCTTCCCCCACCTCCCCTCTCAGCCATCTGACCACAATCTGAAGCAGCGGACACCTAATATCTATTCCATGCAGCAGATGATCTTCATTGTTTTATGCTTAACCAATAACCCCACACCAGAGCTGACCACTTGTCCTGGCAATTAACCTCCATTTGAAACAACAGCTAATCTCTATTCCACAAACCCCTATCCTGTACAACAACTGACCTTATTGCTCAACAGTTAACCAACAACCCATACAAGAGCTGACCCCCTCACCAAATCCCATTCCATACAACTGTGAACTCAAAATTTACGGTTATCCCCACCTCCATCTCAAACAGTAGCTTATTCCAAGCCTTCTCTATGCTCTGTGATGAATCTCAGGACACAGAGGGCAAAACAGCTGATTTCCATGGGACATAATTGATCAATATCTATTTCTTTATTACCCACAAGGGACTAAACACAGAGGGAACAAATAAGGACAGACAAATTGATTAAGTCGATTAGATCGATCCCAGTGCGTAACTGGTACTTATTTAATCGACCCTGAACGGATGAAAGGCAAAGTCGACCTTGACGGAATTTGAACTCAGAACGTAATGGCAGACGAAATACGGCTACGCATTTCGCCTGGCATGCTAAGGTTTCTGCCAGCTCACCGCCTTGATCAATATCACAATGTGACTCATTTCCAGCTGTGTAAAAGACCCCCTTCAGTCATGAATGACCATAGGATTGCACCTAGAAAGTTGCCCTCCAAGGCACATGCTCAGACAAGGTAGTTTCTAAAGAACCAGCAGTTGCCCATGTGTACCAGCCTCCTCTCTCCATGCCACCAATGTTGTCCAAGGGAAAGGCAAAGGCTTATTGCAACTTGGCACCAGTGACATTGCGACTCATATTTACAGATAAGTTACCAGCATCGCCTTACTGGCACCTGTGCCGGTGGCATGTGTAAAAAGATTCGAGAGAGGTCATTGCCAGTACCGCCTGATTGGCACCAGTGCTGGTGGCACGTAAAAGCACCCACTACACTCTCGGAGTGGTTGGCTTTAGGAAGGGCATCCAGCTGTAGAAACTCTGCCAGATTAAGACTGAAGCCTGGTGCAGCCATCTGGTTTGCCAGCCCTCAGTCAAATCGTCCAACCCATGCTAGCATGGAAAACGGACGTTAAACGATGATGATGATGATGAGTGAACTAGAGCAATTTGAAAAAAAATGTCTTGCTCAAGAACACAACCCAGTCCACGAATCGAACTTACTACCTCATGATTGTGAAACTGAAGCTCTAACCCACTGAGCCATGTGGCTTCACAGCTGAGTAGAACTGCAAAAATATGAAATGAACTCTGCACTGGTCTTGAATCTCTGGACACAGAGGGCAAAATAGCTGATTTCCATACTCTTTTACTCTTTTAATTGTTTCAGTCATCTGACTGTGGCCATGCTGGGGCACCGCCTTTAATCGAGCAACTCGACCCCGGGACTTATTCTTTGTAAGCCTAGTACTTATTCTATCGGTTTCTAATGCCAAACCACTAAGTTATGGGGACGTAAACACACCAGCATCGGTTGTCAATCGATGTTGGAGTGACAAACACAGACACACACACACACACACACATATATATACATATATACGATGGGCTTCTTTTCAGTTTCCATCTACCAAATCCACTCACAAGGCTTTGGTCGGCCTGAGGCTATAGTAGAAGACACTTGCCCAAGGTGCCATGCAGTGGGACCAAACCCGGTACCATGTGGTTTGTAAGCAAACTACTTACCACAGTGCCATTCCATAGTGTATAAATGAATAACATTGCAACATCATCCCCTTGGATACAATTACAGTCCATCACAGGGTTACTCACTTTTGCCAGCTCAGTTCAAACAGCAATAAAATGAAATGAAGTGTTTTGCTAAAGAACAACAACACAGCACCCAGTCCAGGAATCGAAACTGCAGTCTAGCAGTTGTGAGCACAAATCCTTAACCACTTGGCCACTTGCTTTCATCCACATTCAACAGTGCTAACCCCAATACTATTTCTTTATTACCCACAAGGGGCTAAACATAGAGGGGGCAAACAAGGACACACAAACAGATTAAGTCGATTACATCAACCCCAGTGCGTAACCGGTATTTATTTAATCGACCCCAAAAGAATGAAAGGCAAAGTCGAACTTGGCAGAATTTGAACTCAGAACATAGCGGCAGACAAAATACTTATTTCTTCACTACCCACAAGGGGCCAAACATAGAGGGGACAAACAAGGACAGACAAATGGATTAAGTCAATTACATCGACCCCAGTGCATAACTGGTACTTATTTAATCGACCCCGAAAGGATGAAAGGTGAAAGGCAAAGTCAGCCTCGGCGGAATTTGAACTCAGAATGTAACGGCAGACGAAATCCTATTTCTTTACTACCCACAAGGGGCTAAACACAGAGGGGACAAACAAGGACACAGATTAAGTTGATTACATCGACCCCAGTGCATAACTGGTACTTAATTTATCGACCCCGAAAGGATGAAAGGCAAAGTCGACCTTGGCGGAATTTGAACTCAGAACGTAACGGCAGACGAAATACTGCTAAGCATTTCGCCCGGCGTGCTAACGATTCTGCCAGCTCATCGCCTCCCCTGGTACCTACTCAATAGTTAATCCCAGCCAAATAAATAAAAGCAGAATCGATTAAATATTTTCTTTTTCTAAAGAATCTGACAGAAAATCTCATTTTAGGAAATAATTTTGGTGAGGAATTTTAATCAAAAGTTTTTTTGTGATTTGTTTATTTATTTATTTGTTTACTTATTTATTAAGGAAGTTCATTTAGAGATTAATTGGTCCACTATAGTCTTTATTGATTAGGGTCAATGTTGATACATTAATTAGTTATGGGGGGAGTGGAGGGGGAGGGTAAGAAATCAAAAATGAGTTATTGTTTCAAGCTGGCTGGTAAGTAGCACTAAAAATTGAATATGAAGCTGATGGTGATGATGTCAATGATGATGATGATGGTGATGGTAATGATGATGATGATGATGATGATGGTGAGGAAGATGAGGAAGTTGAGGAAGAGGATGATGATGACTACAACAATGATGATGATCATGATGATCATCATCACCATGACAACTGCAACAATGATGATGTTGACTGATAATGATGATGATTGACAATAATGGCAATGATGATGATGATAACAGGGATGATGATGATGATGATGACAATGATGATGATTTTGTTGATGATGATGATGATGATGATGATGATGACAAACATTAATAATATATTGTTTTCTGTAAAAACTCCAAGAAACTAGATTCTTTCAATTAACAGTAATAAACTGCAAACATTTACAATTAATAATAATTGAGTTAAGAGTACTTCTGACTACTAAAACTGTTGTTAATTATTTCTATAATAAAGACAAGAATATTAAGATTTATCAAAGACTGATTCTTCTCATGTCATTCACACTATTCTTTCTATTGTTAGAAATATTTTTGTCGTTTAGCGTACTGCAGATTTTCTTTCATTTAGTAAATATGATAAATTTACATCACATGTTCTTAACAGTGCAGTTGTCTCTCCTGCATATGCAAATTACCCAACACAAAAAGAATACCATAAGACATTTAATAAACAGTAACATCAAAGCTAGCAATGGCCACAAGTCTAATTTTAACAAACTGGGCACCTTCAGTTAAAAGTAATATACTGCAAACATTTATCTTCAATATGTATTGAGTTGAGAATAGTTCTGATTGCTAAAACCGTCTTTGTTTCAATGTTAAAGAGAAAAATACTGAGATTTATCAAAGACCAACTCTTCCCATATCTTTAATAATATTCTTTCTGCTGTTAGAAATATTTTGGGCAGCACACTGCAATTTTTCTTCCATTCAGTAAATGCAATTAATTTGCATCACATGTCCTTAACGGCACAGTTGTTTCTCCTACATATGCAAATTTCCTAAAACAACAAGAATATCATAAGTCATTTAATAAACAATAACATCAAAGTTAGCTATAGCTGCAAGCCTAATTTATATATAGGCACTATAATATAGCGTCTTCTGAGAAAAATTCAGCAACCTAGAGTCTTTCCATTAACAATAATAAATTGCAAACATTTAATTTCAATATGCATTGAGTTAAGAGTATTTCTGATTGCTAAAACTGTCTTTAATTATTTCAGCCATAATGACAAAAATACTGAGATTATCAAAGCCAGTTTTTTTCCCATATCATTCATAATATCCTCTCTGTTGTTAGAAATATTTTTGACAGACAACGTACTGCAATTTTTCGTCCATTCAGTAAATATATTAAATTTGCATCAGATGTCCTTAACAGCGCAGTTGTCTCTCCCACATATGCAAATTTCCAGCACATCAGGAATATCATAAGTTATTTAATAAAAACAACATGAAAGTTATATACAGCTGCAAGCCTAATTATATAAGCAGTATAATATATTGTTATCTGTAAAAAAAGGTAGATATTAAAAAAAAAACACAGCATACCAAATACAAAATAAAGAAAAATAAAGAATTTTTATGTAATCCCAGCTGCATGGAAACATGTTTATTTAATGCTTAAAGCCTAGAGTAATCCAATAGTGTGCAGAACAGAAATAAAAATTGCTGATGGGTAATAAAAATATAAATTCTTGAAAGCGAAAGTAGTATATCCAAAACAATGTTAAAAATAAATGAATAAGAAAAAAACTAAATTGCTACTGCTTCGTCTAATGTATCTGGGTATTAAAAAGACCAGATCATAAAACTAAAGCTATATTTTTGTACGAAATATGTTTATTCTGCCAGCCTAAGAGGGGAAGTAAGCAACCATTTAGCAATGGCCAATGCTCAGAGGTAATGAAAACCATCAATTTTCTTTTAAGAAGGATTCACAGCTGTGTTGTGATATCAAAAGAGAGATGATTTCAATGATGCAATGGATGAAAAGGTGTATTTCACAAATATACTTTGAGCCAATAGCCAGTATCAAAGAGGTTAATGCAACGAGGTGTCAACTAGGAGGTAAAAGTTCAATTTCCCACTGTCACTCACTTCACTTTGATTCTTGTTCATTTGTTCTACAAACTGATATATATACATACATATATGTATATTTATGTATATACATATTATGTATGTATATGTATTCACACACACACACACATATATATATATACATATTATGTGTATGTATATATATATATATACATATATGTATATTTATATATATATATATATACATATTATGTATGTATATGTATATACACACATACATATATATATACATATATACATATGTATGTACATATAAATATATATATACATATACATATATATCTACATAAGATTCTAGCAAAAACTGTCCGACGAACGGCAACGTGTAACTCAGAGTAACAGGTTTTGTTGAATTTTCTGCTGCTTTAAATAAAGTATATATCTACATATATAGATACATATACTTTTAAAATCTTAGGGAATAATAAGTATTCCAGGTTATCAGGACGTTTATTAGTTTACACTTTACTAATGCAATGTAAACAGTATCATTTATAATATATAATATTATTACAAATTTGGGATTTTACCAAAAGAACCACAGGATAACCTTATTGTATGGAATACACATAGAAAGTTAGATCCAGCAAAATAATACAAGCAGTTAAAAAACCTACTATAAAATACAATAAAATTATTTGAAAAGATATTTGAAAAAATATATTATAACTTATCTGTTATTAGTCTGTGGGGAAAGAAAATATTTTTAATCAAAGCTACACATGTTTCTGTGCTGGTGGGGTGCTTATCAAGGTTATACCTAATAATAAAACCACCAGTGTGTCTTCTGGCTATTTATCTTATTGTTATTATTATTAATGGACCAAAGTTAAAAATACATTATTATAAGTCATATTAAATAGAAAAATAAGAATATGAATAAAAATATAATTAAAATATATAAATTACAAATATATTTTTATCAAGTAGTTAGCGTGAAAAATATGGTTGTTTGTCTGGTATGTTGATTTTTTTCATTCATTATAAATCTTGAATTATGTGTGCACTCATGATTAAAAAGGGCATTTCTGCACTAATTATCAAATCACGTGGTTTGCAGCTGAATTATGTTTTTAAGTGGCTAAGCTTCGAGAGTTGCATTCCCTCACTTTCGGTACGATGTGTTTATTTATTTTGGTAGTTTTGACTGAAAAAATGCTCCCCATACTCCTAGTTTGTCAGACAGTTGTGATCATATTGTCGGATAAACAGTAATGTGAAATTCTGAGTAACACTCTGGGAAGATTTGTTCAGCTTTAATGAAAGTGTGTAACTCTACATTCAGTATTTGAGTACTATTTTTCCCTCCTTGTTTTGCATTTATGTGCTTAATCATGTACATACACACACATTCATACCTACATATGTGTATGCATATATATATACACACATACACACAAGCACACACACACTCATACATACATATGTCTATGCATATTTCTCTCTCTCTCTCTACACACACACTCATACCTACATATGTGTATGCACATATATGTATACACACATACACACAAACACACATACACTCATATGTGTATGCATATCTATACACACACACTCATACTTACATATATGTATGCATATATATTTATATACATACACACACATACACACAAACACACACACAATCATACTTGCATATGTGTATACATATCTATACACACACACACACACACATACACACACACTCACTCACAGTAAGTTTCTTTCAGTTTCTGTCTGCCACATCTATTCACAGTTCAAAGGTATTGATCAACCCTGGGCAGGAAATACTTGCCCAAAGGTGTCATGCAGTGGGATTGAACCCAAAATTATATGGTTGGGAAGCACTCTTCTTAACTACATAGCAACGCCTGCACCACACACACAATTGTGTGTGTGCACATGTGCACACAATATGCACATATGCATGTATATAACCACACACACTTCTATAATACACAAATACCATTCTTCTTACACTAGATTTACTTTATAAAGCTATTAAGTAGTTTATAACAAAGTTGCTTTAAAATAATTAACAAACTACCATCATAACTTGCTTATTTCTTCTAATTTGAGAAACTGTAATGGCTTCATTTGAATTAGCAAATTCAGTGTGATTACAACACCTAATTAAATGCAATATATGCTTTTAACTGATTAGCCAATAATTCTAGAGTTGTAATTTCAAATATCTAATAACATAATTGCTTTGCAACATAAACACAATAGTTTATTTATTTTTACTATGGTTCCAGTCATTGTAACCTGAACTTCTCTGAGAAATTATGCAGTGCTATACAAGACGGATCTTGGGGCCTCTTACAACTCTCTAAAAATACATGGCAGCCCTAAGTTTTTTTGTTTATTGATTACTTGTGAAAAAGGGGTCTCTTAGAAATTTATGGGGCCCCTACTTCACTGTAAGATCCATAAACTGATACACTAGCTTAGTTGTTCTCTAAAAAAACCTTGATTGCAGTCATGCAAATTATAAACCATGATTCAGTAGGTCCTTATAACATTTATATGATATATATAATTTTTTGGCAACTCATTTTTAAATACTTTTCTATCTTTGCTATTTTCTTCTAAATATCTTATGATATATATATATATATATATATATTATAAAAATATAAAATGGAACAAGAACGCAAAACAACCGGGCAGTTAGGTGATACAAAAAAGGAGACAACAAAACATCCAGATAGATGATACAAAGAAAACAAGAATGGGTCATTTGGAGTTTTCTTTCCTCAGTCGAGTTCCAGATTATATATGCAATTTCGGCTGGTTATACTCGAGATTGTTCCAATCTGGCCAGCCCCAAGGAAAAAACTAAGAAAACAAGGACTGAAAAAACGGAGAATGTTACATGAATACAAATAACAGGACATAACAACAGGTGTCTTTTGACTAAGGACGAATTAAATTAAGCTGTAAATGTATGTATTTATGAATGTATGTATAAATTGAGGATATAATCATTAAAATGATTATATCAGTAGCCAGCATATAAAAAAACGCCATATTGGTAAAATTAATATGTAAGTATATAATTATAAAAATATAATTATAATTAAGGGTGGTGGAGGGACAATGCCTATATGCTAGAAGTAGATGTCAAATGTCTACAAACCACTATAAATTTGTCCTCCTTTTTGAAACAAGTCTGAATGTGAGGAAATGAACAAGAAGATTTTTAAAATTTTGAACAGCTGAATTTTATAAATCTTCTTGTTCATTTCCTCGCATTCAGACTTGTGTAAAAAAGTAGGATAAATTAGAGTGGTTTGTAGACATTTGACATCTATTTCTAGCATACAGGCATTGTCCCTTCAGCACCCTTAATTATAATTATATATATATATATATATATTATATATATTATATATATTATATATATATATAGCAATTAAGGACAACTACTTAATAAGGAAAACTTAACAAGAAATTGTCAGGTAGATAGCGTGAAAACCTCATAAGAGAAAAAATTTCGAAAATAATTATTTCTTATTGAACATATTAATTTATATATAGAGGGCATTATACATACATGCCAGAGGCATTATACATACATGCCACACGCTAAGAGGGACAATTAGTCATTTCTACCAAAAATATTACTAATCCCACCGAATGCAATTTTTCAAAGTAAGACGTTTAAAGAATATAGACCTGTATCACAGTGATTTCATACTTACGTATTCATCAGCAGGCCTGAATGTATTATAAATAAACAACGACCCTGCCCCGCTTAAGCCGATCAGCTAACTGATCAACATCAACGAAGCACATGGGTGAGTTTACATATATTACATCCGGATAAATGGCAAACTTTTACGAATTGCATTTCGGGAGAGGAAAATTTTTTTCGGAATAAAAATTAGCAATTAAGGACAACTACTTAATAAGGAAAACTTAACAAGAAATTGTCAGGTAGATAGCGTGAAAACCTCATAAGAGAAAAAATTTCGAAAATATTATTTCTTATTGAACATATTAATTTATATATAGAGGGCATTATACATACATGCAGAAGGCATTATACATACATGCCACACCTAAGAGGGACAATTAGTCATTTCTACCAAAAATATTACTAATCCCACCGAATGCAATTTTTCAAAGTAAGACGTTTAAAAATATAGACCTGTATCACAGTGATTTCATACTTACGTATTCATCAGCAGGCCTGAATGTATTATAATAAACAACGACCCTGCCCCGCTTAAGCCGATCAGCTAACTGATCAACATCAACGAAGCACATGGGTGAGTTTACATATATTACATCCGGATAAATGGCAAACTTTTACGAATTGCATTTCGGGAGAGGAAAGGTTTTTTTGGAATAAAAATTTAGCAATTAAGGACAACTACTTAATAAGGAAAACTTAACAAGAAATTGTCAGGTAGATAGCGTGAAAACCTCATAAGAGAAAAAATTTCGAAAATAATTATTTCTTATTGAACATATTAATTTATATATAGAGGGCATTATACATACATGCCAGAAGGCATTATACATACATGCCACACGCTAATAGGGACAATTAGTCATTTCTACCAAAAATATTACTAATCCCACCGAATGCAATTTTTCAAAGTAAGACGTTTAAAAATATAGACCTGTATCACAGTGATTTCATACTTACGTATTCATCAGCAGGCCTGAAGGTATTATAAATAAACAACGACCCTGCCCCGCTTAAGCCGATCAGCTAACTGATCAACATCAACGAAGCACATGGCGTGTGGCATGTATGTATAATGCCTTCTGGCATGTATGTATAATGCCCTCTATATATAAATTAATATGTTCAATAAGAAATAATTATTTTCGAAATTTTTTCTCTTATGAGGTTTTCACGCTATCTACCTGACAATTTCTTGTTAAGTTTTCCTTATTAAGTAGTTGTCCTTAATTGCTAAATTTTTATTCCGAAAAAACTTTTCCTCTCCCGAAATGCAATTCGTAAAAGTTTGCCATTTATCCGGATGTAATATATGTAAACTCACCCATGGCTTCGTTGATGTTGATCAGTTAGCTGATCGGCTTAAGCGGGGCAGGGTCGTTGTTTATTTATAATACATTCAGGCCTGCTGATGAATACGTAAGTATGAAATCACTGTGATACGGTCTATATTTTTTAAACGTCTTACTTTGAAAAATTGCATTCGGTGGGATTAGTAATATTTTTGGTAGAAAGGACTAATGTCCCTCTTAGCGTGTGGCATGTATGTATAATGCCTTCTGGCATGTATGTATAATGCCCTCTATATATAATTAATATGTTCAATAAGAAATAATTATTTTCGAAATTTTTCTCTTATGAGGTTTTCACGCTATCTACCTGACAATTTCTTGTTAAGTTTTCCTTATTAAATAGTTGTCCTTAATTGCTAAATTTTTATTCCGAAAAAACTTTTCCTCTCCCGAAATGCAATTCGTAAAAGTTGCCATTTATCCGGATGTAATATATGTAAACTCACCCATGTGCGTCGTTGATGTTGATCAGTTAGCTGATCGGCTTAAGCGGGGCAGGGTCGTTGTTTATTATAATACATTCAGGCCTGCTGATGAATACGTAAGTATGAAATCACTGTGATACAGGTCTATATTTTTTAAACGTCTTACTTTGAAAAATTGCATTCGGTGGGATTAGTAATATTTTTGGTAGAAATGACTAATTGTCCCTCTTAGCGTGTGGCATGTATGTATAATGCCTTCTGGCATGTATGTATAATGCCCTCTATATATAAATTAATATGTTCAATAAGAAATATTATTTTCGAAATTTTTTCTCTTATGAGGTTTTCACGCTATCTACCTGACAATTTCTTGTTAAGTTTTCCTTATTAATAGTTGTCCTTAATTGCTAAATTTTTATTCCGAAAAAACTTTTCCTCTCCCGAAATGCATTCGTAAAAGTTTGCCATTTATCCGGATGTAATATATGTAACTCACCCATGTGCTTCGTTGATGTTGATCAGTTAGCTGATCGGCTTAAGCGGGGCAGGGTCGTTGTTTATTTATAATACATTCAGGCCTGCTGATGAATACGTAAGTATGAATCACTGTGATACAGGTCTATATTTTTTAAACGTCTTACTTTGAAAAATTGCATTCGGTGGGATTAGTAATATTTTTGGTAGAAAGGACTAATTGTCCCTCTTAGCGTGTGGCATGTATGTATAATGCCTTCTGGCATGTATGTATAATGCCCTCTATATATAAATTAATATGTTCAATAAGAATAATTATTTTCGAAATTTTTTCTCTTATGAGGTTTTCACGCTATCTACCTGACAATTTCTTGTTAAGTTTTCCTTATTAATAGTTGTCCTTAATTGCTAAATTTTTATTCGAAAAAACTTTTCCTCTCCCGAAATGCAATTCGTAAAAGTTTGCCATTTATCCGGATGTAATATATGTAAACTCACCCATGTGCGTCGTTGATGTTGATCAGTTAGCTGATCGGCTTAAGCGGGGCAGGGTCGTTGTTTATTATAATACATTCAGGCCTGCTGATGAATACGTAAGTATGAAATCACTGTGATACAGGTCTATATTTTTTAAACGTCTTACTTTGAAAAATTGCATTCGTGGGATTAGTAATATTTTTGGTAGAAATGACTAATTGTCCCTCTTAGCGTGTGGCATGTATGTATAATGCCTTCTGGCATGTATGTATAATGCCCTCTATATATAAATTAATATGTTCAATAAGAATAATTATTTTCGAAATTTTTTCTCTTATGAGGTTTTCACGCTATCTACCTGACAATTTCTTGTTAAGTTTTCCTTATTAAATAGTTGTCCTTAATTGCTAAATTTTTATTCCGAAAAAACTTTTCCTCTCCCGAAATGCAATTCGTAAAAGTTTGCCATTTATCCGGATGTAATATATGTAAACTCACCCATGTGCATCGTTGATGTTGATCAGTTAGCTGATCGGCTTAAGCGGGGCAGGGTCGTTGTTTATTTATAATACATTCAGGCCTGCTGATGAATACGTAAGTATGAAATCACTGTGATACAGGTCTATATTTTTTAAACGTCTTACTTTGAAAAATTGCATTCGGTGGGAATAGTAATATTTTTGGTAGAAATGACTAATTGTCCCTCTTAGCGTGTGGCATGTATGTATAATGCCTTCTGGCATGTATGTATAATGCCCTCTATATATAAATTAATATGTTCAATAAGAAATAATTATTTTCGAAATTTTTTCTCTTATGAGGTTTTCACGCTATCTACCTGACAATTTCTTGTTAAGTTTTCCTTATTAAATAGTTGTCCTTAATTGCTAAATTTTTATTCCGAAAAAACTTTTCCTCTCCGGAAATGCAATTCGTAAAAGTTTGCCATTTATCCGGATGTAATATATGTAAA
>NC_043024.1:19055982-19065982 GCF_006345805.1 Octopus sinensis
ATGTCAACAAAAGCCAGGTACAGGGGCTTATCTTTGGCTAGGTATTTCTCCTGCAGCTGCCTTACCAGGAATATATATATATATCAATATTCATATGACCAAATTCTTTGATATCAATTACAGATGCTAGCATCAATCAAGATCATACGTCTTCTTCCAGTTAATCCAATCGGCAGACCAAGATACAGAAGAAGAAGAAGATTCTCACAAAGTACCTCACTCGTGATCATTAATCTTATAATGGCCTTTGTGTTGTAGGAGCATCATTCTTTTAATCCAGATCTATAGATTTGAGAATGGACACGATATGGCTGAATGGTTAAGAATGTTGCTTCACAACCATGAGCTCTCTGGTTCAATCATAATGAGTAGCATCTTAGGCCAGCCTCATTTTATATTCCATTTTATCGTTCCTGAGTCTTGTAATTGAAAGTGAAAGTAGTGGAAAGGTGGAGATTGTTCTGAAGCCTATAGAGTAGATTGCTCTGTGTAATTTATCAAGAAATCAAAGGAAATCACTACAATTCCCTTCAAACTTTGCTTTTCTCACCTGGATATCAATGTTTCCAAACTAACCTATTTTCCATTACATCTCAGACAGATTCAGTACTGAGTTGCTGATGCAGAAATATCGTTATAGCAAATATTCTGCTCAATTCCACAGATTTGCTTGTCAGTTGCTTGACCTTAACCATTTGAGTATGTCCTTTAGTGACTGACAGTACATTCTCCTCTGGTAATAAGTAGCAGTAGTGGGGGAGCAGCATAGCCATGTCTTGAGAGGGATTCTTTGGGGTTTGAATAATTCACCTTTGGAAACATGGGTGTTTCTTTCAACATCCTTAAACAACCCTTATTCAGGGACCATTTAAGCAGGATGGGCTACTTGACCTGAAGAAAATTCTAACTGGGCCCCACCTGCAAGGTCATGTGTTGTTTATCTTGATATGAGATCACCATGTCGCGCACATATGGTTGTGATGCATGTGCCTGGTGTACCCTTATCAGATGGGTAGTGATGATGGGTATACTGGGCTTTGTATATTTTACCCCAGTGTCACTTTGATGGCATACACTGCTCTTTTACTCAATAATAATAATAATAATAATGATAATGATAATAATAATAATAATAATAATAATAATAATAATAATAATATAATAATAATATAATAATAATAATAATAATAATAATCCTTTCTGCTATAAACACAAGGCCTGACATTTATTGGGAGGGGTAAGTTTGATAACATCAACCTCTGTGTTCCACTGGTGCTTATTTAATTGACATCCCACCCCCCACCATCGAAAGAATGAAAGGCAAAGTTGGCCTCATTGGAATTTGAACTGAGAATGTAGAAGACACCTGCCCAAGGTGCCATGCAGTGGGACTGAACCCTGAACCATGTACAGTACAGTAGGGTCAGTTGGGCACAGTCTGTGAGAAAAACAGCACCATGACACAATTCATTCTGCCAGGAATTTGGAAACGACGTGTGGTACTGCTTGGAATTCATACTGGAAGCTCCATTACAAACATTTCAGAGCATTTGGGTGTCAATCTGAGGACATGTAATGAGAGTGATAAAAATCAAACATCCAGTCAACATCATGGCCAGTATATTGTTATCTGCAATACATTCACACACACATGTGCATGTGTATGTATGTCTGTGTTGAACACACACACACACACATATATATATATATATCAGGAGTGGCTGTGTGGTAAGTAGCTTTTGCTTACGCACCACATGGTTCCGGTTTCAGTCCCACTACTTGGCACCTTGGGCAAGTGTCTTCTACTATAGCCTCGAGCCGACTAAAGCCTTGTGAGTGGATTTGGTAGATGGAAACTGAAAGAAGCCCATCGTATATATGTATATATGTATATATGCGTGTGTGTGTGTTTATGTGTTTGTGTGTTTGTGCTTGTCCCCCCCAACATCGCTTGACAACTGATGGTGGTGTGTTTATGTCCCCGTTACTTAGCAGTTCGGCAAAAGGGACCGATAGAATAAGTGCTGGGCTTACAAAAGAATAAGTCCCGGGGTCGAGTTGCTCGATTAAAGGTGGTGCTCCAGCATGGCTGCAGTCAAATGACTGAAACAAGTAAAAAGAGAAAAAGAGAAAGATATGTGCAGGAGTAGCTGTGTGGTAAGTAGCTTGCTTACCAACTACATGATTCCGGGTTCAGTCCCACTGTGTGGCACCTTGGGCAAATGTCTTGTGAGTGGATTTGGTAGACGGAAACTGAAAGAAGCCTGTCGTATATATGCGTGTCTGTGTGTTTGTGTGTCTGTGTTTGTCCCCCCCAACAACTGATGCTGGTGTGCTTATGTCCGGCAAAAGAGACTGATAGAATAAGTACTAGGCTTACAAAAAATAAGTCCTGGGGTTGATTTGCTCGACTAAAGGTGGTGCTCCAGCATGGCCGCAGTCAAATGACTGAAACAAGTAAAAGAGTATATATATATATACATTTGCATTGGGACCCCTTCGCATCGAAGACCGGTGATTGTCGTGTGCTAACGACGGGTAGATACCCAGAAACCCTGGTCCATGCATATCACATCAGGTCGACGATGGGAAGGATGGCTTCCCTTTGCAAATATTGATAGGGCACAGAAAGTGTGTCAATAGCCCGCTGGGGAGGCGTCATTCTGGGGCTACAAGCTACAGTAACATCCACCCTTAGGTGTTAGCCACATTTAAGTGGAAAATATACTTCAAATTGTCGTGCAGTTACTGTCTATACCTCATTCAGAGATTTATTATTGCTTATATATATATATATATATATATATATATGAATGTATATATGTTGAAATATGCCTATATTTTGACAGATAGATAGATAGATAGATAGACAGACACACAGGCTGTTGATAGATAGATAGGTGGATAGATTATTATAAAGCGTTGTTTTTTGTATGACATTTTGCCAATAACCTGTAAAGAAATATGATTTTATGAAAGAAAGAGAGTTAAAAGTTCCATGTCTTTTGTTAACGATGGAGGAGCTCTTTGTGTTGCTTCCTGAGTCGCTTCAGTGGTGGCTGCTGCTGCTGTTGGTGGTGGTGGTGCTGGGTATGATGATGATAATGATGATGATGCAGCAACTGTTGCTGCTGCTGATGATGACAATGGTGATGGTGGAGGTGGTAGTGGTGGTGGTGGTGGTGGTGGGGATAATTATGATGATGGGGAGATGAGGAGGGGAAGGATGAAGTTGGTTCTTGTAATGATGGTGTTGGTGTTGGTGATGACAACGACAACAGCAACATCGGTGATGATAATTTTGATGATGATGGTGATGATGATGATGATAATGAAAATGATGGTAGTGGTGGTTGTAACGGTGGCAGTGGTGATGATGATGATGATGATGATGGTAGTCTTAGTAGTGGTGGTGGTGGTGGTGGTAGTGGTGGTAGTGGTGGTAGTGGTGGTAGTGGTGATGATGTTGATGATGATGATGTTGATGATAATGAAAATGATGTTAGTGGTGGTTGTAGTGGTGGCAGTGGTGGCGGTGATGATGTTGATGATGATGGTGATGATGATAATGCAAACGATGGTAGTGGTGGTTGCAATGATGGCAGTGGTGATGGTGATGATGATGATGATGGTAGTCTTAGTAGTCGTGGTGGTAGTAGTGGTGGTAAGGATGATAATGTTAATGATGATGTTGGTGGTGGTGATGATGATGATGAGGATGATGATGGTAGTCTTAGTAATGGTGGGGGGTGGTAGTAGGAGTGGTGGTGGTGGTGTTGATGATGATGATGGTGGTTGCAATGATGATGTTGATGATAATGATGATAATAGTTCAAATAGCAAGAGAACAAATGTGCAGCAGTCGTTTCAACGTGCTTACATCACAACAAAATTAATCTGCATTACGAAGGAGAGAGGAGAAATGTAAGAAATAAACAAATAAAATAAACGAAATAAAGAAAATAAATAAAGAAAATAAAGAAAAATAAATAGATAAAAATGTCATTAATCATATCATAGACAAAAAGGGATTCCAGAAATCTGAAAAAAATCTAAACCAGAGGAGACCATACGGCTCCTGGTTTCGTTCTAGACAGGATAAGATGCTCTAATTCCTTAATCTTGAAATAGAAGGCTAAATCCATTCTCTACGGAATATTTTCATTCCACATCGTCATCTTCATTGTCTTATAATCTTTATCTTTAATTCTTTTTCTTGCTACAGTCGTTAGAGTGTGGCCCTGCTGGGGCACCATCCTCGAAGGGTTTTAGTCGAATGAATTGGTCCCTGCGACCTTATTTTAGACTTGGTTTTTATTCAAATGGTTTCCTTCGTTGAATGCTGCTGAGTTACAGTGATGTAAGCACACCAACACCTGTTGTCGAGCTGTGGTGGGGTACAAACACAGACACATACACACACACATATGTGTGTATATGTATATATTACATATATATATATATATATATACACATACATATATATATATATACATACATACATATACATATATATATATATATATATACATACATACATATACATGTGAGACCATAACCTGTGGCCTCTGCCTGGTATGTAGCCAGTCGACTTATACATACCTTTCCTTCTTGGGACACAAAACTCCACTTGTGAAGACCTGTTGAGGCAAGTGAAAATCAAAATCAAATCAAATCAGATATCAGAAAGCAGAACCAAAATCGAAGTCGATCAACATCAATGGAAATTGCAGCTGTGAGACAATTGCCGGTGACAAGTAAGTGAACCATTCGATCGTGGCCGTTGCCAGCGCTGCCCCAACTGGCCTCTATGCCAGTGGCACATAAAAAACACCATCCGTCCATGGCTGTTTGCCAGCTCCGTCTGGCACCTGTGCCGGTGGCACGTAAAAAGCACCCACTACACTTACGGAGTGGTTGGCGTTAGGAAGGGCATCCAGCCGTAGAAACACTGCCAGATCAGACTGGGCCGATGCAGCCTCCTGGCTTCCCAGACCCCTGTTGAACCGTCCAACCCATGCTAGCATGGAAAGCGGACGCTAAATGATGATGATGATGATGATATACATACATACATATATATATAAATACATATATATATGTATACATATATAAATACATTTATATAGATGTATATGTATTAATATATGTATATATATATGTATATGTGTATATATATATATATAATATATATATGTATCTATATGTATTTATATATGTATTTATATATGTATTTATATATATATATATATATATATATAATATATATATTATATTATATATATATATATATATCAAGATGGCAAGCTGGTAGAATCATTACCATGCTGGATAAAATGCTCAGCTGTATTTCATCCATTTTTACATTCCAAGTTTCAACTTCGTTGAGATCAACTTTGCCCTTCATCCTTTCAGATTCAATAAAATAAGTACCAGTTGAGCACTTTCCTTGATTTAACAGATTAGCCCCTCCCCAAAATTGCTGGCCTTGTGCCAAAATTTGAAACTATTATATATATATATATATATATATGTTAATAGTAATGCTAATAATCTAAGGATGTAATTTATAAATATTTCAATGTATTGGTAAATGGCTTTCTACAAATCCCATGTCTTTTGTGACCATAATCAGTGTTCTTCAGATGATTACAAGACAATCATTAGTATCCATAGACAAATCCACACATGACACTACAATATCGAGAATTCTGTGCAAAGACAATTCAGTACATATGAGATTTAATTTCATTTATTTTCTTTTCAAAATTTCTAAACTTTCCACTTTTGTGACTAACTGTTAATGTTTTAGATCGTTAACACTAACAAGCATTGAATAAATGTTAGTTTTTTTTCAATTACATTTTTACTCTTTTACTTGTTTCAGTCATTTGACTGTGGCCATGCTGGAGCACCACCTTAAGTCGAGCAATTCGACCCCAGGACTTATTCTTTGTAAGCCTAGTACTTAATCTATTGGTCTCTTTTGCTGAACCGCTAAGTTACAGGGATGTAAACACACCAGCATCGGTTGTCAAGCAATGCTAGGGGGACAAACACAGACACACACATAAATATATATATATATATACACATATATATGATGGGCTTCTTTCAGTTTCCATCTACCAAATCCACTCACAAGGCTTTGGTCGGCCCGAGGCTATAGTAGAAGACACTTGCCCAAGGTGCCACACAGTGGGACTGAACCCGGAACCATGTTGTTTGTAAGCAAGCTACTTACCACACAGCCACTCCTACGCCTGATTGTCCAGACACCTTGTTTTCTATTTCTACAAGTTTACCATTTTGGTAGTTATTTTGAAAATCTTGCGCTATTGTTTTGCTTCCTTGTGCTGAATTATCTTTGAGCTGAATTGTCCACGTGCTGAATGGTTATGTGTGGAATCTTCAGCACTGAACTGTTGCATGCAAGATTTGTCAGGGTGCCATCTATGGTTATCAGGTGGGTCTTTGTTCATGCGTTCATTTCTTCAGGTGATATAGCATTAAATTTGGAAGTAACGAATGTTCAACTGAAGGACGTTTATCAATTTTCACCAATCAAAAGGTCCATTGGGGTTTGGGGGCAGTCTTGTGTGTATTTGGATTAACTGCGTGTGTAAATCCCTGGAGAAGGACATCATGCTCAGAATGGTCAATGGCAAGAGAGGAAGAGGCTGACCAAGAACCCGCTGGCTTGACACTATCAAGAGGGATACTGGAATGGACATAGCCAATCTGAAAGAAGCGGCCCAGGATAGAACTGACTGGAGGACACTGATCCAATGAGTGACTGAGAGTCGACTTCGACTGAGCGGATAAATAAGATAAGAAGCGTGTGTACATACATATATACACAATAAGAGGAAGAAAGTGGAATGGTACCTAGTTTCTGGAGTTGTTTTCTGTTGATAGGGAAGAAGAGGAGGTGATGAAAAGAGAGAAAGGAGTGGTAATGATAGAGGTACAGGAATAGTGTGTGGTAAGGTTTGACTTGCTTTGGTATTTATTAAGGCGGCGAACTGGCAGAATCGTTAGCACGCCGGGCGAAATGCGTAGCCGTATTTCGTCTGCCATTACATTCTGAGTTCAAATTCCGCCAAGGTCGACTTTGCCTTTCATCCTTTCGGGGTCAATAAATTAAGTACCAGTTATGCACTGGGGTCGATCTAATCGACTTAATCCGTTTGTCTGCCCTTGTTTGTCCTCTCTGTGTTTAGCCCCTTGTGGGTAGTAAAGAAATAGGTATTTATGTGTGCACATGTTGGGATGGGGAACATGTGTCATTGGTTTGGCCTTAGGCACAGCTGGTGCTTC
Source organism: Octopus sinensis (assembly GCF_006345805.1). Classification (NCBI taxonomy): domain Eukaryota; kingdom Metazoa; phylum Mollusca; class Cephalopoda; order Octopoda; family Octopodidae; genus Octopus; species Octopus sinensis. The sequence continues at coordinate 19,063,303 of NC_043024.1, forward strand.
CTTGAACCCTTCAGCATTTAAGCCAGCCATATCAGGCCAAAATATCCTACATATTTCCTGTCCAAACTCACCAAATTCAGCTTCTCATACCTGCCATGCAATGTCCTTCTCAAAATATGCTATCACATCATTGAAATCTAGAAGCAGTGAAATAATATCTGATTAATTCAAACCAATTTGATGAAGTAATCATCATGTTTGACAGAATAATCTGTATGCTAAAGGGTTAATGAGTTCAGATGTTCCAGAGCAAAGGAGCAAATTCTGTTTTAATGTTGCCAGTTCAAAGTTTTTGCTAGCCACAGATCAGGCTGGGGACTGGGTTGCCTGATACCTATTTCTTTACTACCCACAAGGGGCTAAACATAGAGGGGACAAACAAGTCATAACTGGTACTTAATTTATCGACCCCGAAAGGATGAAAGGCAAAGTCAACCTTGGCGGAATTTGAACTCAGAACGTAACGGCAGACGAAATATGGCTACGCATTTTGCCTGGCGTGCTAACGTTTCTGCCAACTCGACTGGGTTACCTGATATCCTTAAGTCTGAGTTGACAAGTGATGTTCCTTTAAAGGGTCATGTCAATTAGTTCAAGTTATCTTTTATCTTTTACTTGTTTCAGTCATTAGACTGCAGCCATGCTGGGGCACTGCCTTGAAGTTTTAGTCGCCCCCAGTACTTATTTTATCAGTCTCTTTTGCTGAATGGCTAAGTTACGGGGGGACATAAACATACCAACACTGGTTGTCAATCGGTGATGATTCGGACATTCACATAGATACATGCACACACACACACACACACACACACACATATATATCTACACACACATATATATATACATACATATACACACACACACACACACATATATATATATACATATGCATATATATATATATATATATATATATATATATATATGTGATGAGCTTCTTTCAGTTTCCATCTACCAAATGAGGTTATAAGAGAAGACACTCACCCAAAGTGCCATGCAGTGGGACTGAACTCGAAACCATGTGACGGAGAGGCAAGCTTTTTACCACACAGCCACTCCTGGTTGTACATTTAGTTCTTCGAAGTTGCTTGTGTTTCCATGGATTCAATGGGTTCAGTTGCTATGGATAACCCCGTGATGCGATCATATGACCGTCCAGGCTATCAGATGTTGTTACACATCACTGGTCACAATGTGCTTTTGCATTGTTTCAGCCTTCAAATGATGCCACCCTACTGGCTAGGCAAGAAGGCCAACAATTCCCCCCCCCTGATCGAAGGGGGACTGAAGCAATGCGAAATGAAATGTTTTGCTCAAGAACACAACATACCACCCAGACAGGGAAACAAACCCATGAGCTGTAGATCATGAATGCTACAGCCTAACCACTAGGCCACGCACCCGTCCGATTACCGTGTATACTTAGTTATGTAATATCAAGCACTTGCCATATTTTCTGTATTGCTTTTGTTAGCAACAGGGATGGATGTGTTCTGCTGAGTGGAAATCTTCTGTTGCTATAACCTACGAATGGTTCCTTTGTTTATTTCATTTATGAGGTCATTCTGTTGTTCAGTTGGTGTCTCGGTGTTTGTAATGTTTTGTCCAAATCCTAGGAAGGATGCTTTGATCTTATATTTGCCTCATACAATTCATCCTATATTATATCAACACAGCTTGGTACAATCCCATAAAACCGGTGTTGCAAGTTGCAGTCACCGGGCCATAGCTGACATAAGCTTATAGGAGCTTTTATGCGCATACTCAAAAAATATTTCCCATAAATGAACTTATAGGACACACACACATGTATATATATATATATATATATGTGTTATATAATATATATATATGTATATGTATATGTATATGTATATATATATATATACATATACATATACATATACATAGATATATATATATATATATAAATATATTAATATATATATAGATATATATATATATATATATATATATATATATATAATATTTATATATATACATACACACATATATGTACAATGGACTTCTTTCAGTTTCCATTTACCAAATCCACTCACAAAGCTTTGGTTGGCCATAGTTGAAGACGCTTGCCCAAGATGCCACTCAGTGGAACTGAACCTGCGACTATGTAATTAGGAAGCAAGCTTCTTACCACACAGCCATGCCTGCACACACACACACACACACACACACACACATGACAGAAGTAAATAGTCACCCTTATTTAAATGTGAAATTATACATTCAAATTATTTATTAATTGTTATAATGTGAATATTTAATATTTAGTAGACATTGTTCAAGGACCCTATTAGGCATGTTACTGATCAGATGACGAATATTTTCTTGAGGAATTTCTTGCCAAGGTTCATGCAGTAATCTCAAAAGAACTGGATTTTGAAGATGCTTTCTTGTTTTTTTATGAAGTGTTCTGTCCATTATGTCCCAGAGGTGTTCAATAGGTTTCATATCTGGTGGCTGGTTTGGCCATGGAAGCTTTTTAATGCCATTCTCGTCCAACAAATCTTGGGTCTTTTTAGCCATGTGACAAGGAGCTCCATCTTCCATAAATAGTCTTATTTAATCATTTCACCATTGCAGAAGATTAGAAGGAGTCCTTTCTGCAATATGGACACAAATTTATCTTGAGTTTATGTTTCCCTCACACTCCACCGAC
>NC_043024.1:19068409-19078409 GCF_006345805.1 Octopus sinensis
CAAACACTCACTCACACATACACACACACACACACACCGTTATATAATACAGAAAAAATCTTGATCAATCATTAAAAGAAATATTGAATGAGAAAGCTGGGACTTTGCACATAAATTTCCAGAAATAATGTCGGAAGAAACGTTACCCCCTCTTTATGAGCTTCAGGAGGCTGAGTGTGTGGGAATGTTTAGTATGGTGTATGTGCATAACATCATCACCAACATCATTATCATCATCATCATCATTATCATCATCATCATCATCATCATCATCATCATTATCATCATCATCATCATCATCATCATCATCATCATCATCATCATCATCATCATCATCATCGTCGTCACCATCATCATCGTCATCATCATTGTTATCAACGTCATCATCATCATCGTCATCATCATCATCATCATCACCCTAATCACCATGATCACCACCATCATCATCATCATCATCACCATCATCATCATCATCATCATCATCATCATCACCACCATCATCATCATCATCATCATCATCATCACCATCATCATCATCATCATCATCATCATCACCATCATCATCATCACCATCATCATCATCATCACCATCATCATCATCCTCACCACCATCATCATCATCATCATCATCATCATCATCATCATAATCATCATCATCATCATCATCATCATCATCATCACCACCATCATCATCATCACCATCATCATCATCATCGCCATCATCATCATCCACACCAAAAATGGCTTCCTCACTGCTGGTACCAAAGAAATGTAAGCACCTGGTACCCTTCGCACAGTGGTTGGTATTGTGAAGGGCACCTGGCCCTCGTCGTCGTCGTCATCATTAGGAAGGCCATCTTCATCATCGTTGTCATCACCAACATTGTTGTTTTTTATTACAATCATCATCACCCTCATCATCATTGTTGTTGCCTTCATAGCAATCATCAACATCATCGTCATCATCATCGTCATCATAATCATCATCGTCATCATCATCATTGTCATTATTGTATTCATAGCAATCACCAGCATCATCATTGTTATCTTCAACATTACCATCACTATCACCATGATTATCATCATCATCATCATCCTCATCATTGTCATTGGCATCATTATCATCATAATCCTCATCACCATTATAATGATTGTCATCACTGTTCCATGCTCACCTTCCCTGATGGCTTGGGTTAGATTTGGTTCAACACACTCCAAAGTGTTGAAGAGTCACTTCTCAATTTTAGCCTGGTGTTAGTGGCTAGATGCTCTTTCCAGTATGAACCACTCTACCTATCATCATCTTCATCATCACCACCACCACCACCACCACCACCACCAAAATCATCATCATCTTTAATATTATCAAGGTGGTGAGCTGGCAGAAATGTTAGCACACCAGGCAAAGTGCTTAGCGGTGTTTCGTCTGCTGCTATGTTCTGAGTTCAAATTCCGCCGAGGTCGACTTTGCCTTTCATCCATTCGGGGTCGATTAAATAATTACCAGTTACACACTGGGGTCAATATAATGAACTAAATCTGTTTGTCCTTGTTTGTCCTCTGTGTTTAGCCCCTTGTGGGTAGTAAAGAAATAATTATTTCATCTGTCATCATATTCTGAGCTCAAATTCTGCCAGGGTCAATAAATTAAGTACCAGCTGAACACTGGGGCCGATGTAATCGACTGGTCCCCTTCCCCAAAATTTCAGGCCTTGTTCCTTTAGTAAAAAGACTTATTATTATTATTATTATTATTATTATTATTATTATTATTATTATTACTTTTTTTTTCTTCTTTCAAATTTGCTTCCATTTCTTGCCGAGTGTCTTCCCGACTCCTAGGGCAAAGAAACTCATAGCATACATTGGTAGGCCATTAAACCAAACTCAGTAGTTCGTTCATTTTTTTTTTTTTTTTAAAGTTAAATTAAAATACATGAGCAGCAACAGTTCTCACATCGACAATGCTCTTCTCAATACGTGTGATGTACCAGTTAAGACAATCTTTTGCACTTCTTGCAGGGATGGTAAGCCAGGGATCATTCTCATATAATTTTCGGTTCCCTTCTTGATCATTCCTAGTGCTCCTACGATCACTGGTATTGTAACCGCCTTGAGATGCCACATTTTCTCAATTTCAATGAGTAGGTCTTTATATTTTCTGAGCTTGTCAAACTCTTTCGCTGAGATATTATGATCACAGGGGATGCTCATGTCGATCAATAAGCAAACTTTATTGTTTTGGTCTTTCACAACAATATCTGGTTTATTGGCCTTGATGGTTCGGTCGGTATGTACTGGAAAGTCCCACAGAATGGTTACATTTTCTCCTTCAGTTACAGCCTCAGGGTGGTGATTTGATATTGTAATGCCGACTTATTAGCCAGTGGAGATATTGGCCAACTCTGTCATGCCTTAATTTATACTCCACTGGTGCTAAGACTTTACATCCAGAGATTAGGTGGTCCACTGTTTCAATCATGTCGTTGCAGAATCGGCATTTTGGGTCTGCTCCATTTTTCATCACATTGGCCTGGTAGTTCCGGGTTAATAGGCTTTGATCTTGAGCAGCCAGGATGAAACCTTCGCTCTCTGCTTTTAGCCCTGAGCTCCGTAGCCACTGATGGGTTTGCTTCTGGTCAACATCAGCTTGTTTGCTGCGGGTCACATATTTGCCGTGCAGAGGTTTCTCCTCCCACCTATCAGCCAATTGCTCGTGCGCTTTCTTCATTGCCATCATTTTCACCTTCTTTGCAACAATAGTTGCCGTACTTCCCTCGGGTTGTTCAGTTTGGGTCTCCTGCACGAGATCAATAGCAAATTTTTTGCTTTCCTTTATGATAGAATGAAGCTTCTTTCGTCTCTCGTGATTTTCCACGAGCTTTAGCATCCAGTCATTCGATATTTCGAGATATTTGGCCAGTCCCATTGTGGTTGTTTTGTAAGCTAGTTCAAATTGGATCAGGCCTCGACCTCCTTGGGCTCTGGGAAGGTAAAGGCGATCTACGTCTGCCTTTGGTGGTGCATCCTATTACAACTCAGCAGCTTGCGTATTTTTCTATCTATATTCTTTACTTCACTCATATTCCAGTTCAACACATTGTAGCTATAAGTAACAACTGGAACTGCTAAGGAATTTATAGCTAACACCTTGTTACGTGCATTTAGTTCAGATTTCAGGACTGCACGAACTCTCCTATAACATTCCTTCCTGATTTTCTCTTTCATGCTTGCATGCTGAATACCAGAGCCTTCATTTATCCCTAAATATTTGTATGTTTGTTCTTGCTCAAGCTCTCTTATGACTGTGTCAACATCTAACACGACTGAATTTGTGGTCTTCACTTTCCCTTCTGGAAAGTGGCCTTGGCACACTTCTCAAGTCCAAACTCCATCCCGATGTCATCGCTGAATGCTTTCACGGTGCGCAATAGGCCTTCAAGTTCATTATTGTCTTTACCATAAAGTTTTTAAGTCATCCATATAAAATAGATGGCTTATTTTTTTATTGGCAATTTTATACCCATACCCTGTTCTGTTTAATTCACTTGTAAGGGGTATTAGGGCTATGCAGAATATTAAAGTGAAAGTGAGTCACCTTGAAAAATTCCACAGTTGATGTTTATATTTTCTGAGGCAAGTACTCCATTAGAGTGGTATAATTGGAGATTCGTATTCCACAACGACATATTGTGCTTCAGGAAGTTTGAAATCACAGGGGAAAAATTTTGAAGATGTCCAGCGATCTCAAGATCCATGGATGCGGTATACTGTCGAAGGCCTTTTTGTAGTCAATATATGCGGTGCTGAGATTTCTGCGCTTGTTGTGAACGTTCTCAAGGATCATACGGTTGATTAGCAGTTGATCTTTGCATCCGTAAGAGCTCGGCGGCACCCTTTTTGTTCAATGGGGAAAATATCGTTCTTCTCCATGAATGCATATGTTTTCTCCGCCAGGATAGATGTTAGGATTTATACGTGGTGGATAGACAGGTTATAGGCTGATAGTTTTTTGGAAGGTTGGTTTCGTTATTCTTTGGGAGTAGGTAAGTAATGCCACTTGCTAACCATTCAGGTGTTTTCTTTGGGTCTCTCATAATTCCATTGAGCAGCTGAACTAGCTTACCGTGTGCGCACGGGAGCGATGCGAGCCAGAATTCGGCACTTATCTTTACCGGGGGATTTCCAATTATGGGCCTTCGTGAGTGCCTTTCTTAGGTCTGCTATTGTGATGTCTTCCATGCTGTTGTTGTAAATTTTGGTAGGATCTTTCAGTTTTATAATCCAGTCTGCATTTTGTTGTATGTCTTCTTGTCACTCCAAATCCTTTTCCAAAAGTTTTGAACTTCTTCATGGGAGGGGTCTTTAACGGTTACTTTCTCCTGAAGTTTCATGTCTTTATGTTCAGAGTTCAAATTCTGCTGAGGTCGACTTTGCCTTTCATCCTTTCCAGTTAAATATTGGGGGTTAAATATTGGGGGTCGATATATTAGACTCATCCCCCAACCCTGAAATTGCTGGCCTTCTGTCAAAATTTGAAACATTATTATTATTATTGGTATTGTTATTGTCATTTACTTTTAATCTGCATGTTTGATGCAATCACTTGCCGGGGCACACCCCAGCGCTCTAGGGCAAGTGAAGGTTAAGAGTTGTTGAAATATAGCTGAAAGCTTGGGAGGGGAAGTAGAGAAATATCTCCATGTAATACAAACACAAACATTTACATTGATAGGGTTTTTCTAAGGAGTTGGCAGTACTTGTTAGCAAATCTTTGTATTTCCTTGAGACATGGTTCTCCAGGATATTGTCTAGGTGTTTCTGACATATCTTTTTTATCATACTAGGGCACCTACAATAACAGGAACAGTTTTTGTTTTAAGATTCCACATCTTTTGTATTTCGATTTCCAGGTCCTTATATTTAGTAAGTTGTCAAATTCCTTTACAGATACATTTTTATCAGTGGGGACGCTTACCTCTATTAGTCTGCAGGTATTTTCTTCCCTGTCTTTAACAATTATGTCTGGTCGATTAGCCTTGATCGTTCTGTCAGTGTTGACTGGAAAATCCCAGAGGATGGTGATATCCTACCTTCAACAACTGGCTGAGGATGGTGTTCATACCAGTTAGCAGGAGTGTCGAATTTGTAGTATTTACATATCTTCCAATGTATATCTGTCCTACCCTATCGTGGCGATTTTTGTATTCGTTTGGTGTCAGCACAGGACATTCCGAAACGAGATGGTCTATCGTTTCGTCAAATGTGTCGCAGAATCTGCATTTAGGGTCAGTACCGTTTCGAAGAACGTTAGCCTGGTAATTTCTGGTAAACAAGCTTTGATCTTGTGCTGCCATTATGAAGCCTTCAGTCTCTGCTTTCAATCCAGAACTCTTCAGCCACTGATGGGTTGTTGCTTGGTCTACATCAGCATTTTGGCTTCGGAGAATATATTGTCCATGCAGGGGCTTCTGGCTCCACCGCCTCTCAATTTGATTCTGCCCGTTCTTTTTTGCAGTCTGCTTGATTCGCTTTGCTTGCTTAGTAGCAGTGGTTTCTGGCTCTTCACCTGATTCAAGGTTAATGTCTAGTTCCCTTTCGAACTTATAGGCTTCCTTGACAATAGAATGCAGCTTTTTGCTGCTTTCGTGTTCGCACACAAGTCGCAGCATCCAGTCCTTTGTACTAGATAGGTACCTGTTCACTCCTACAGTAGAGGTCTTATAGCACAGCTCTAATTGCATCATTCCTCTCCCCCCGCTGCTTCTAGGTAGGTACAGGCAGTCTACATCTGCCTTAGGGTGGTGCATGCTCTTGGATGTCAGTAATTTTCTTGTCTTCCTGTCCAAGCGTTGGAGTTCCGTAAGGTTCCAGTTAATGATGTTAAAACTGTACTGGACTACTGGAAGCCCAGGGTGTTAATGGCCTCAATGCAATTTTTGGAGTTGAGTTCAGTCTTCAGTACAAGCCTTATTCTCCTATAGTATTCCTTCTTATTTTTTCCTTCATAGTAGCATGATGTATACCATCTCCTTCGTTGATTCCTAGGTATTTATAACTTTCTTGTGGGTCAAATTCCTTGATGGTAGTGTCAATATCTAATTTAACAGAAGCTGTTTGCCTGAGCTTGCCTCTTACAAAAGTTGCTTTAGCACACTTATCAAGGCCAAAATCCATTCCGATATCATTGCTAAACTCTTTAACAGTTGTTAGCAGCCCTTCTAGCTCTTGGCCATTCCTGGCAAACAGCTTTAGGTCGTCCATATATAAAAGGTGGTTTATTAACTTACTAAAAACTTTGTACCCATATCTGGTACTATCCAATTCGTTTGAGAGTAGGATCAGTGCCATGCAAAAAAGTAATGGAGAGAGGGAGTCACCTTGAAAGATGCCTCGTTTGATGTTGATGCTGTTGGACTGGCTCATCCCATTACTATGGCTTAGAAAGAGACGTGTGTTCCACATGGTCATCCTATTCTCTAAGAATTTTGAGACGACAGGAGAGATCTTGTATATCTCAAGGGCTTTGAGTATCCATTTATGTGGGACACTGTCATATGCTTTCCTGTAGTCTATCCATGCCATACTCAGGTTTTTGTTTTTGCTCCGGCAATTCTCTACAATTATTCTGTTTATGAGCAATTGGTCTTTGCACCCATAAGAGTTTCTTTTACAACCTTTTTGAGCTTGTGGAAGGATAGAGTTTTGTTCAAGGAAAGCGTACATTCTCTCCGTTATTATGGATGTGAGGATTTTGTAGGTGGTGTTGAGACATGTTATTGGCCGGTAATTCTTTGGGTTTTTTTGTCTTCGTTTTAGGTAATAGGTAGGTGTTTCCTTCAGTCAGCCAAGCAGGTATTTGCTCTGGGTTCTGAATGACATCAGACAGAGATGCAGCGAGATTTTCGTGTACCTCTGTCAAACAATTCAGCCAGAAGTTAGGGATCCAATCCAGTCCTGGGGTTTTCCATTTATGAGCCTTCCTAAGGACACACCTTAGCTCCTCTATTCCTATTGCTTCCCATTTCTGTTCTTCAAGTTCATCCAGTCTCTCTTTCTCACGTTCTATCCAGTCAGCCTCAGCATTAAACTCTTTTTCATTGCTCCATACCTTCTTCCAGAACTCCTCCACTTCTTCAATCTTAGGTGGATCTTCTATGTGTATTTTATTTTTGCCAATTTCCCTATAAAATTTCTTTGCATCTATCTTAAAAAATTTATTTTGTCGATAAAATTTGTTTCTTTTGTCATACCTTCTAAGCTGTTGGGCTTTCAACTGTATTATTATTATTATTATTATTATTATTATTCAGTAGTTTTATTTTTATAGCGTGCTTTCACTTCACTACCGAGCGCAGCTCTGTATGCCTTGGGTATGTGCTGTGATTTGTTGTGATACTCTGATGGTTATTGTATTATTATTATTATTATTATTATTATTATTATTATTATTATTATTATTATTACTGCTGTCGATATGATGATTGATATTATAATTATTATCCTGATCTCATTAACAATCACTGGTTTTATCATTAGTAATAATATTAATATTGATTTCTATCTATCAATAATTTCTATTATTCTTTTTAGTTTTGCTTTTATTATTATTGTGGTCTTTGTATTGCCCCCTCATCCTTTGTCCTGGTGGTAAGTAAAAGAATCCTTATTACTGTTGTCACCATGGGGACAAATAAAAGAGATCATCATCATCCTTATCATCATCATTATGATCACTGTCGCTGTCATCATCATTCTCATCATCATCATCATCATCATCATCATCATCATCATCATCAACATCATCATCATTGGAATTACATGTAAAACTCCACATTTAAAATTGATTACATAATTTTTGGTTCCTTAACTTTTTTGGGTTTTGTTTCAATTTTTTTTTCTGTTTCCTTTTAATGAAAATTATCTAATTTTGACAACATGTATATGTTTGTGTGTGTTTCTGTTATTTGTTTAATTAATGAAATATTTAGTGAGTTAGTCCAGGTATTTATATGAAAATTCATGTTGCCATGTGTGTGTGTGTGTGTGTGTGTGTGTATATATGTTGTTGTTGTTGGCATCCTTTTTTGTCTTGGGAGACAATGGAGTTGCGCATAAAATAATCAAGTCCGGCTTTTACATTTCATGTCCTGATACATCTCCTGCTGTGGCTGTGTAGTCCTATCCTGGACAAACACTCCCTCTGGCAGGTGCCGCAAATATAGCTAAGGCTTTGCCTGGCTGGTTGTAACGTCATAGTTTCTTGTTGAGCACACATAAGCCAAACATATAAGAATTCAAACACACATACAAACACACACACACACACACACACACACACACACACACACACATATATATATCATAGAAAAAGAAACAGTCCTTGGTTCACTATTATATATTTGAAAAACTGAACAGAAATTGCTTTTCTGATTTTTCCACTTGAATAATTACATGTTAAACTTATAAGCATCTAATTATTCGAGTGGAAAAATTATTCAAAAAGCCATTTCTGTTCACTTTCCCATACACATATGTAACTGCACGTTGACTGTTTTTTCTTATTTTCCTATTTTCCTCTTTGGATTTTTCTCTTTCCGATGAAGTGCTATGCTCAAAACATTAACAACTCTTTCCCTTCACCAAGCTTCTAATTGATATATTTCTTGTGCATGTTCTCATGCTCATTTTCTCCTTTTTCCTCTGTTTTAATTTCGTTTTTGGATTTGGTTTGCAAGATTTTTTATATGAGTTCGTGTGTTGAAGCATATTTTGTTGTGTCTGGGGAGAGTCATTTTCTTTTTGTACCTTATAATATAACACACTCACCGGTAAAATTTCCACTTTTTTCTTATTTTTATTTTCCTAAACATTTTTCATTGTGTCTGGCAACATTTTCAAGACTATTGAAAAGGTTGCAGGACACAACAAAAATTTTATGGAAATAAAGATAAGAAAAAAGTGGAAATTTTACCGGTGAGTGTGTTATATTATAAGACCCAAAAAGAAAATGACTCTGCCCTGGCACAACAAAATCTGTTTTAATTGTTTATTTGAATAAACTATATATAGGGAACAGCAATTGATGAAACCGGTATGACTTTGAATCCCTTTAACAATTCAAAATAATGACTTTTATTCCTCTTAATTCTACCTCCTCTTAATTCTACCTCAGTTCACCTAATTACTCTTTACTCTTTTACTTGTTTCAGTCATTTGACTGCAGCCATGCTGGAGCACCGCCTTTAATCGACCCCGGGACTTATTCTTTTATAAGCCCAGTACTTATTCTATTGGTCTCTTTTGCTGAACCGCTAAGTAACGGGGAGATAAACACACCAGCATCGGTTGTCAAGCAATGCTAGGGGGACAAACACAGACACACAAACACACACACGCATATATATATATATATATATACGACAGGCTTCTTTCAGTTTCCGTCTACCAAATCCACTCACAAGGCTTTGGTCAGCCCGAGGCTATAGTAGAAGACACTTGCCCAAGGTGCTACGCAGTGGGACTGAACCCGGAACCATGTTGTTGGTAAACAAGCTACTTACCACACAGCCATTCCTACACCTATGTATATATACTAATTGTATATATTTATCGTTACTTTTCATAAAAGAAAGCCTTTATATTTTTATATACTATGTGCATTTTTGCTTTTTTTTCTTAATTTCCCCATATATCTACCATGTGTAGTTTATTCTTCTCTTTGAAACCTATTTCTTATTTCATTATTGTCCACAAGGGGCTAAACATAGAGGGGAATTTGAACTCAGAACGTAACGGCAGACAAAATGCCACTAAGCACTTCACCCAGTGTGGTAACGTTTCTGCCAGCTCGCCGCCTTATTTGAAACCTATTTCTATTATATATTAATATATATATATATATATAAATATATATATATATATATGTGTGTGTTTATGTGTGTGGTTGTGGTGTGTGTGTGTGTAAATGAACTAAGCAGAACAAGAGGAGATATGTAGG
>NC_043024.1:19085909-19088409 GCF_006345805.1 Octopus sinensis
CCACCATCACCTCTACCACCACCACCACCACCACCACCATCACCTTCACCAGCACCTCCACCACCACCACCACCACCACCACCACCACTGCTGCCGCTGCTACCACCACCACTGCTGCCGCTGCCACCACCACCACCACTGCCACCACCACCACCACTGCCACCACCATCACCACCACCACCGCTACCACCACTTCCACCACCACCGCCACTTCCACCACCACCACCACCACCACCACCACCGCTACTGCCACTTCCACCACCGCCACCATCACCACCACCAACGCTACCACCACTTCCACCACCACCACCGCCACTTCCACCACCACCACCACCACCACCACCACCACCACCACCACCACCACCACCACTTCCACCACCACCGCCACTTCCACCACCACCACCACCACCACCACCACCACCACCACCACCATCACCACACCACCACCACCACCACCGCTACCACCACCACCTCCCCACCACCGCCACGCCACCACCACCACCACCACCACCACCACCACCACCACCACCACCACCACCACCACCACCACCACCACCACCGCTACCACCACCTCCACCACCACCGCCACTGCCACCAATAATTCCAGGACCTTTCCAAAATGTAACAATTCCATTCTCTGGAATCTGGTTCACCATTCTCTTATCCCTATTTGTTGCATTTCCTAAATCTTTGTATTTCCTGTTTCATAAATGAGTTTCTTTGCAAAAGGAAAGAGCTCTTTTCTTCTTCTTCTTCTTCTTCTCCTCCTCCTCCTCCTCTTCTTCTTCTTCTACTTCTTCTTCTTCTCCTTCTCTTCCTCCTCCTTCTTCGTCTTCTTCTTCTTCTTCTTCTCTCTTCCTCCTCCTTCTTTGTCTTCTTCTTCTTCTTCTTCTTCTTCTTCTTCTTCTCCTTCTCTTCCTCCTCCTTCTTCGTCTTCTTCTTCTTCTTCTTCTCTTCCTCCTCCTTCTTTGTCTTCTTCTTCTTCTTCTACTTCTTCTTCTTCTTCTTCTCTTCCTCCTCCTTCTTCGTCTTCTTCTTCTTCTTCTTCTTCTTCTTCTCCTTCTCTTCCTCCTCCTTCTTCGTCTTCTTCTTCTTCTTCTTCTTCTCTTCCTCCTCCTTCTTTGTCTTCGTCTTCTTCTTCTACTTCTTCTTCTCCTTCTCTTCCTCCTCCTTCTTCGTCTTCTTCTTCTTCTTCTTCTTCTCTTCCTCCTTCTTCTTCCAATTCTTCCTCACCTTCTTCCCCTTCTCCTTTCCTCCTCCCCCTCCTCCTCTTCCCCTTCTTCCAATGACAATGGTGATGACAATGATGATAATGGTGAAGATGGTGACAATAGCAATAATGACGATGATGATAATTATGATGATGGTAATAATGATGATGATGATGGTGATGATGATGATGAAGATGAAGGCAACAACGACAACAATGAACCACATACATACTAAATACAGACACATACACACAACTATATACGTACACATACACACTGGCAGTCAGAAGTCAATGTTTTAAAACTTAAAACTTCAATGGAATCTTTCAGTTACAATCTGTTTTATTTCCTTCTGTTTCAAGTAATTACTGGTATTTAAAGAAAATAGATTTCTCACTTTTAGATGAGAAGATGTTCACAACAGAACAAAAATTAAAATTAAAGATTTGTGAAGATTCTTGTTTTGGAAGCAAAGGAAGAACCATTTTGAAATGACTTATGTATTACCCTGTATGTGTGTGTTTATATATGTATATGTGTGTGTGTGTTTATATATGTATGTGTGTGTGTGCATGTGTGTGTGTGTGTGTGAATTTATGTATGCATATGTAATATGTGTGATATATATATAATATATATATATATATATAATATATATATTATATATATATGTATGTATTATATATATATATATATATATATATATATATAATATATATATATATATATGTATGTATATATATATATATATAGATATATATATATATATGTATGTATATATAATATATATATATATATATATATATATGTATGTATATATATATATATGTATATATTATATACATATGGTTAAAGATACACATACACATGTAGGTACACATACATATATGTATATATAAATACACATGCTAACACACATTTGCACACAAACACATATATATAGATAGAGAGAGAACAAGAGAGAAAGAGAGATTGAGAGTTAAGTGGATAGACAGGTAGATGAAGGTAAGTATGTACGCATATATGTATGCATATATAGTATATACATATATTTATACACATATGTATGTATGTATCTATCTATACATACATATATATATATGCATATATAGATGTGTGTGTGTGTGTACGCATATATATCATTTTTATCATCATATTATCATCGTATGTATGTATGTTTATATGCTTATGTGCATGCCATGTGTGTGTGTATATCCACATGTGTCTAATAAATGGTACTATGAAATATTTTACACACACACACACACACACACACACACACACACACA
>NC_043024.1:19090909-19150909 GCF_006345805.1 Octopus sinensis
ATACGGAAGCTTGTGCAGGAACATAGTAAAAATGTGGATTCTAGCCATGATCTTAGGGAGTCCAAAACCGTAACAGATATTTTGTCACATGTGGACATGATCCAAAAAGTTCAGTTCTTGAATTTAGACATGTAGCAGGGTCCAAGGAACTTTTCCACATGAACCATCTTCCCATATTACAAAGACCCCACTTGCCACTACACTTTGGTAAAAGGTTTACACTTGGCTAAGATCTTTCAGTAAATTCTGTAGTTGCCACTTTGTTCTTTTAAGAACCATATATAACTGGATAATTTGGTAGTTTTCCATTTATTCCAGTGTCTGAAGTTTAAGGTATGATTGTTGAACCTTGCTTTGAAATTTCTCTCTGTGAGACCCACATATCTCTTTGACAAAACTGTGTTATTAGCATTCATAGAAATTACTGTGGCTTCATAAATGATAGCCTCAGTCATACAGGCTCCATTTAGTGGGCAGTATGTATATATCTATGTGTGTGTGCATGTGAGTGTGTTTGTACCCCCACCAACGCTGGTGTGTTTATATCCCTGTAACTTAGCAGTTCAGCAAAAGAGAATGGTAGAATAAACACAGAAATGGCACGTAAAAAGCACTCACTACACTCTCAGAGTGGTTGGCATTAGGAAGGGCATCCAGCTGTAGAAACTCTGCCAGATCAAGATTGTAGCCTAGTGCAGCCATCTGGTTTGCTAGCCCTCAGTCAAAATCGTCCAACCCATGCTAGCATGGAAAGCAGACGTTAAACGATGATGATGTTGATGATGATGATATAGTTGGAATTTACTAAAAAGCAAAAGACAAAGAAACAACAAACAGGTGTATTAGTATAATGCTCGGGGAGGTGGGAAAGTCTTTTACATATTGAGCCTACGATCTTCAACAGAAGGGAACACAAGAAAATAAACAGAGAGAGAGAATAAAAAAGCTTTAGTGGCTAGCAGTGTGTATTCGCACACAGACACACATGTATTATATTTATATATTGTGTATACATGTGTGTGTGAGTATATGGCTATATTTATATACATATATACTTAAACATACACATATATTTATGCATACTTATCTAAAAACACTCACCTATATATATGCGTATATATATTTATATATACCAGAGTAAACACATAAATGTGAAACAAGGTGGAAAAAAGAGTACTCAAATACCAGTGGTAGAGTAATATGCTTTATTTAAAGCAGCAGAAAATTCAACAAAACGTGTTACTCTGAGTTTCCCGTTCCCATTCGTCGGGAACATGAAACTCAGAGTAACAGGTTTTGTTGAATTTTCTGCTGCTTAAATAAAGTATATATATATATATATATATATATATATATATATATACCTATGTATATATGTATATATATCTATATATCTATCTATATATATATATATAATATATATATATATATATATATATATATATACATATACAAACACACACACAAGCACAAATATATGTGTGTGTATGGTGTGTGTTTGTCTATGTGTGCACGTGCATGTGAATATTAATTAGTGTTTCATGTAGACTAAAAGTCATTTGCAGGTATTCTCCAAGACAATCTGTCTCTGCTAGTACATTAAACTTAATACTATCTCACAACTGAATCAAATTATGATTCCATTTCAACATCTTCGATTTAGTTATAGTGATATCTTTATTGTACTTTCAATTTCATAAATGAATTCATTTGAAACCAGTCCCCTTCGCCATCACCTCATGTTCTATTGGCAAATGTCGCCATGTCAACATAAATTACAAACTATTTTCTAATCACTTCTGCTTACTTTGATCTCAGTGATAATAATACCTATATCCAATTTTTTGTACAAAGTCTTTTTAATCAGTCACAGTACGGTGCTTCTTATCTGCACTTCTTAGACATGTTAGAAATAGCACTCAGATCTCTCTTAAAACACACCTTCTACTGTCTCAGCTGAAACTGGCTCTGGCTCTGAGTACAAATGTCTTGTTATCATAAGTTTTGAATTAAAATCTTCCACCAAACCTTTGTCACAATGTATGTTCCTAAAACTAGCTTAATAATAACCAAGTAATTTTACTAAATTCTTTGTTATATTTAAAATTAATTGAAAGAAACACAGAGCATCTCAACAGGAATATGGTAACAAAGGTTTAAAATATATAATAGGGAAACAATTCTTAACGCTTTTGATACCAACCTGCCTGAAACTGCCTCTGGTTCTGTAGTACAAATGTCTTGTTTTCATAAGTTTTGAAATAAAAACCTTCCACCAAACCTTAGTCACAAATACTGTTCCTAACACTAGCTGAATGATAACTAAGTTATTTTACTAAATTCTTTGTTATAATTAAAATTAATTGAAAGAAACACACAGCAATTCAGCAGAAATATGGTAACAAAAGGTTTAAAATATATAATAGAGAAACAATTCTTTTGATACCAACCTGGCTGAAACCGCCTCTGGTTCTGAGTACAAATGTCTTGTTTTCATAAGTTTTGAATTGAAATCTTCCACCAAACCTTTGTCATAATGTGTTCCTAAAACTAACTGAATGATAACTGAGTAATTTTATTAAATTCTTTATTATATTTAAAATTAATTGAAGGAAATACAGAGCATAGGTGCAGGAGTGGCTGTGTGGTAAGTAGCTTGCTAACCAACCACATGGTTCCGGGTTCAGTCCCACTGCGTGGCAGCTTGGGCAAGTGTCTTCTGCTATAGCCTCGGCCCGACCAATGCCTTGTGAGTGGATTTGGTAGATGGAAACTGAAAGAAGCCCGTCGTATATATGTGTATGTATATATGTGTATGTATATATGTGTATGTATATATGTGTATGTTTGTGTGTTGTGTTTGTCATCCCCCCAACATCACTTGACAATTGATGCTGGTTTGTTTACATCCCTGTAACTTAGCGGTTTGGCAAAAGAGACTGATAGAATAAGTGCTGGGCTTACAAAAGAATAAGTCCTGGGGTCGAGTTTCTCCATTAAAGGCGGTGCTCCAGCATGGCCGCAGTCAAATGTCTGAAACAAGTAAAAGAGTAAAAGAGCATCTCAAAATAAATACAGTAACGGAAGGGTAAAAAGAAATCCAGGGAACTGTTGAGAAAGCTAGGGTCGGAATGGAATGAGGAATCCTAGTGAGAGAAGTAATCTGTGTTCATAGATAATACTGTAAAAACAATTTTTGTCCCTTGGTAGAAACTGTTATTTCCAATTTGTTTATCCCTAGAAAGCATGTAAAATGGTTAATATTTCTTTCAAACTTTGCTTTACTTATATTTATTCAAATCCCAAAGAACTCCTCTATGGCTGTGATACTCCACCACTACTCCTGCTCGCCATCAGAGATGTACATATTGTCAGCTACTAAGGGACATGCTCAAGTGGTTAAGTTCAAACAATTGACAAGCAGATCTGTAGTATCGAGCAGAATATTTGCTATAATGATATTTTTTGTCCTTCTGTAGTGACTGTTATTGTTACTTCCTAATTGCTTACCCCTATATAGTATATAAGAGTAAAGAGTATATATATATACGCAGGAGTGGCTGTGTGGTAAGTAGCTTGCTAACCAACCACATGGTTCCGGGTTCAGTCCCACTGTGTGGCATCTTGGGCAAGTGTCTTCTGCTATAACCTCAGGCCGACCAAAGCCTTGTGAGCGGATTTGGTAGACGGAAACTGTAAGAAACCTGTTGTATATATGTATGCCGATGCCAGAATCCCCTGGCACCTGTGCCGGTGGCACGTAAAAAGCACCCACTACACTCGCGGAGTGGTTGGCGTTAGGAAGGGCATCCAGCTGTAGAAACACTGCCAGATCAGACTGGAGCCTGGTGCAGCCCCTAGCTTCCCAGACTCCGGTCGAACTGTCCAACCCATGCTAGCATGGAAAACGGACGTTAAATGATGATGATGAGGATAATGATGATGATGTGTATATGTTTGTGTGTCTGTGTTTGTCCCTCTAGCATTGCTTGACAACCGATGCTGGTGTGTTTACGTCCCCGTCACTTAGCGGTTCGGCAAAAGTGACCGATAGAATAAGTACTGGGCTTTCAAAAGAATAAGTCCAGGGGTCGATTTGCTCGACTAAAGGCGGTACTCCAGCATGGCCGCAGTCAAATGACTGAAACAAGTAAAAGAGTAAGAGTATATATAATTTCCCTTATTTTGCACCTCAGTGCTGGTTGTGAGGGGAAGGGGTTGGCTTTGCCTGCGCATCATTCTATATTTATTCCATTCTTTTTCTTCTTAGTCCTTTCTGCTGAAGAGCATAGGCTCGAATCATAAAAGACTTTTCCATTCTTTCGAAGCATTAAACTAATACACTTGCTTGTTGTCCTACACCTGTCTTCATCTTTTGTTTTCTGTAAATTTATATGTAAATATACATATATATCTACACACGCATGCACGTACACAAACACATGAGGCAATGACAAGTGACTGAGAACTTGGTAATATGTTGTGCTTGAAAAGTCTCATCAAGCAAAGGGAAACCATAGTCATGACTGTTGTCAGTGTCATGGAAACGGCTCCCATGAAATCGTAGTTATAGCCATTACCAGTATCATGTAAATGGCACCTGTGCCAGTGGCCTGTTAAAAGCACTCATTACACTCTGGAAAGTGGTTGGTGTTAGGAAGGGCATCCAAGTTTAGAAACCACACCAAATCAGACTGGAGCCAGTTATGGCTTTCCAGCTTACCAGTCTAACCCATGCCAGCATGGAAAGTGAACATTAAATGATGAGGATGATGATAATATAGATATTGAATGATAGGCATGTGGAAAATCCCATATAGGACTTTAAGTTTCTGAGTTAACAATATGATTGTTGCACTTCACCTGTCATAAGCCTGGTGCCCTTACCTTATTTTGCAGACACAGAAACTTCAAGTCCAGTATGTGAGTCTCCATAACTATGTCATTCAGTGCATATATCCCTCTATTACTAATGGTATTGAGGTCTACTCCTCTCATTATTACATGTGATTTGTCAACACACACACACATGTGCACAAACACACACACACACACGTGCACAAACACACACACATATGCATAAGGGTACACTCGCACATATATATACATACACACAAATTGAATGGGCTTCTTTCATTTCTATTTACCAAATTCACTCCCATTTCTTTGATGGGCATGGAGCTATAGAAGAAGACACTTGCCTAAGGTGTTCAGGGTAGGATTGAACCCAGAACCAGATGGTTGTGTAGCAAACTTCTTAACCACATAGCCATTCCTGCACACGTACATAAATACATAGTTGTGTTTACGTGTGTTTACCAGAGTGTGCATGCGGACATTATGTGTGAGTGTGTGTGTGTGTGTGTGTGTGCGTGTGTATTGTGACAGTGTGTGTGTAATGTTTGCTTCGAGAAAATCATACATCCACTTATATACACATGCACACACATAAAAAATGGGAAAAAAAAACAATATGAACATCATGAAATCTATTTGCGATATATAAAATATAAACGTTTATTTTCATATGAGACGATCATCACAATAGAATCGCCATTTTAGCATTTTATGTCAGTTCTTAAGAAGTGCCATTATTGGCAAACAAATATGCTATATTTCTCTATGAGTTTCCTATTTAGATTTGATTGTTGCCGATTCCTTTTAGAATTTATGTCAAATTCTAGTGACACTTTTAACCTTCTTTCTGACAAAATCAATTGTTAAGTCTCAGATTTAGAGAAAGGATTCTAAGAGATATTCTAAGAGATATTTGCTTCTCTGAAATCAATAAAAACATAATATAAGAATATAGAAAAAAAATTTCATGATATGCTCATTTGGGTACTAAAAGAAAATCAGCTTTTTCCTTAGAATTTTTCTGTGCAGGTATGTGCTTCTGTGTGTGTGTGTGTGTGTGTGTGTGCATGCATTTCTGAATGTGTTTCTCTGAGTGTGTGTGGTGTGTGTGTGTGTGTGTGTGTGTGTGTGCATGCATTTCTGAATGTGTTTCTCTGAGTGTGTGTGTGTGTGTGGTGTGTGTGTGTGTGTGTGTGTGTGCATGCATTTCTGAATGTGTTTCTCTGAGTGTGTGTGTGTGTGTGTGTGTTGTGTGTGTGTGTGTGTGTGTGTGTGTGCATGCATTTCTGAATGTGTTTCTGTGAGTGTGAGTGTGTGTGTGTGTGTGCATGCATTTCTGAATGTGTTTCTGTGAGTGTGTGTGTGTGTGTGTGTGTGCATGCATTTCTGAATGTGTTTCTCTGAGTGTGTGTGTGCATGTGTGTGATGTGGTGCTTTTAGAATTCTGGCTATTTCACAAGAGCAATGCTACTCATAAAACTGCTCTATACATTATTTTTTTATTGCTATCAAATAGAAAACCTCATAGATGCCACATTTCAACAGCCATCTTGTGTGTGTTCATTATTATTAAGATGATGAACTGGCAGAATCATTAGCATGCCAGGCAAAATGCTTTGTGGCATTTTGTCTGTCTCTATGTTCTGAGTTCAAATCCCGCCAAGGTTGATTTTACTTTTCATCTTATGGGGTCCATAAAAAATAAGTACCAGTTAAACACTGGGGTCGATGTAATCAACTCATCCCCTCCCCCCAGAATTGCTGCCCTTTTGGAAAAATTTGAAACCCTTATTATTATTATTATTATTATTATTATTATTATTATTATTAGTGAATGAGAGAGCAGTGCATGCCATCAAAGTGACACTGGGGTACAAATATACGAAACCCAGTATATCCATCATGACTACCCGTCTGATAAGGATACACTAGACACATGCATCACAGCCATATGTGCACAACATGGTGATCGCATATCTAGATCAACAGTGCATGACCTCGCAGTTAGAATTTTCTGCAGGTTGAGTAGCCCATCCAGCTCAACAAGGTTTCTTTTAAGGATGTTGAACGAAACACCTATGTTTCCAGAGATGAATTATTCAGACCCCAAGGAATTCCGCTCAACACATGGCTATGATGCTCCCCACTACTTCTGCGCGTGATCAGAGATACACATATCGTCAGCCATCAAGGGACATGCTCAACTAGTTAAGGTCAAACAACTGACAAGCAAATCTGTGATATTGAGCAGAATATTTGCTGTAGCCCATCTTTTATACCAAGACAAAACAATGTACATGATGACACTTCCAATCAGTAAAGATCAGAAACCATGAGAGCCACTGCCTGGTACTGCATCAGGGCATTTATTATTATTATTATTATTATTATTATTATTATTATTATTATTATTATTATTATTATTATATTATTATTATTATCATCATCATTAAGGTGGCATGCTGGCAAAATCATTAGCACACCTGGTGAAATGTGTAGCCGTATTTCGTCTGCCGCTACGTTCTGAGTTCAAATTCCGTCGAGGTCGACTTTGCCTTTCATCCTTTCGGGGTCGATAAATTAAGCACCAGTTACGCACTGGGGTCGATATAATCGACTTAATCCCTTTGTCTGTCCTTGTTTGTCCCCTCTGTGTTTAGCCCCTTGTGGGTAGTAAAGAAATAGGTATTTCATCAGCCGTTACATTTCACCAAGGTTGACTTTGCCTTTCATCCTTTCGGGGTTGATAAATTAAGTACCAGTTGCATACTGGGGTCGATGTAATTGACTAGTCCCCTCCCTTAAAATTTCAGGTTCTATACCTTTTATTTCCTGCCTGATGGGTCTCAGTGCTTTTTCTAATTGTTCTTTTGCCCCTATCTTCACCTTGTTGGATTTCGGGTTATATATTCTGTGTGTGATACTTTTTTCCTTGATAATCCTTGTGTTGTTGCTGGGGGTAGCAGTGACCCCTTCACCTCTTGTCCTTCTCTCTTCAACGTTTCTTTATAGTTTTACATTTCCTTTGCATTGATACAGATTTCTTCTTTCTTTCTTATTACCAGCCGCAGCTGCAAAGTTCATTTTCTTGCTTCCTTCCGTTACTTTGTCAATCCTTTCCACACTTCTTCTCAGGTCATTCTCGGACGAGGTCATAGGGGCCGAATTAAAACTCTCGTAGTCCATCTCCGCATTCACAACACTTTCCCCTTCAACCGAGGGAAAACACTAGCTGCAACGGAGCAAAAACAAAGTGTAGAAAACACACACAACAATCAGGCGCAGGAGTGGCTGTGTGGTAAGTAGCTTGCTAACCAACCACATGGTTCCAGGTTCAGTCCCACTGTGTGGCATCTTGGGCAAGTGTCTTCTACTATAGCCTCGGGTCGACCAAAGCCTTGTGAGCGGATTTGGTAGACGGAAACTGAAAGAAGCCTGTCGTATATATATATATATGTAAATATATGTGTGTGTGTATATGTTTGTGTGTCTGTGTTTGTCCCTCTAACCGATGCTGGTGTGTTTATATCCCCGTTACTTAGCGGTTCGGCAAAAGAGTCAGATACAATAAGTACTAGGCTTACAAAGAATAAGTCCTGGGGTCGATTTGCTCGACTAAAGGCGGTGCTCCAGCATGGCCACAGTCAAATGACTGAAACAAGTAAAAGAGTAAGAGTACAACAGAAAAACGTTACAATTACACGAAGGGAGCGAGCGGTTTACACGAACTCGGAACCTTGATATGACGGCATCTACGACATTAACAGAATAAAAACAACTACCAAAATGCTCTCCCCACTACTACCGATTACTTCTCTTTATAAGAGTTTGGCTAGTTCATTCTCCAATCCACCTCAACATCTAATCCCACCCCGCTTGAGACTGACTTCCGTTGGAAGTAAATATTATTTTTATTTATATATTTTTCTTTCATCACATCTCCCTTTTTGAGGTTTTTCTCCTAGGGAAATTTCATATTTCCTCCGTTTAGGCACTACTTCCAACCGTTCTGTCTCTCTTCTCTTTCTTGTGCTCCTACGACTTGGTTCGATTTCTTGTGGAGTTTGGAAAACAAAGGTGTCAAAAAAAGCACTTCAATAGGTATCTCTTCTTTTTTCCCGTATATCTATTTTTTAGCTGGTTTAAATGCATTTCGTGTTCCTATTTTCATCTCTTATATATGTCATTTTGCCTAATCTTTTTGTTACGATTCCGTCTTCCTAACTTTGTCTTCAATTTTTAGATATTTTTAAAAACGCTTTGTCACTGATATTAAAAAACTTCTTCCATGTATGAATTTATGGATTTTCTTTTACCGCAAATATGATGGCTAATACCTCTTTTTCTATTTGACTGTAGCTTTTCTCAACCGGCAATTATGAACGCAAAGCATGAGCTATTACTTTCATGCCACCATCTTCATATTTGTGTAAAATCACAACGCCAGTACCACTTTCAATAGCATCTGCTGCCACTATTAATTCTAAATTCGGGTTAGAATGTGATAACGACAATTCCAAATTTAAGACGTTTTTAATTTCTTCAAAAGTTTTTGGCATTTGTTCGACCAGTTCCACTTAACGTCTTTTTTTAATAAGTTATTCAGGGGTGCTCTTAAATCGTACACATTCGGTATGTATACCTGGTAGTCATTTGCAAGCCCCAAAGATGTTTGTAACGTTGTAATGTTCGTCGGGAGAAGCATATTTTTATTACACTCGCCCTAAACTGGTTTGCGTCCATATTCATCAATAATCTGCCCCAGATATTTTATTCTTGAAATAAAAAAAAATCCCACTTTTCTCTGCCGGCAATTATGAACGCGAATTTTATTCTTTTATTCTTTCGAAAACCTTTTTAATATGCTCAGCATGCTGACCTCTAGATTCGGGACAACATGCATGTGTCTGAGAGCAATCTTTTACTTCAGTTTTTATGAGTTTGTCGTCAAGGTGAGCTATAGCGAAATCCGAACCTGGGAGCATAACGTCCATAATTTGTTGGGAAATGCCAGGTACTACCTATTTATTTTCTACCCACAAGGGGCTAAACACAGAAGGGACAAACAAGGACAGACAAACGGATTAAGTTGATTATATCGACCCCAGTGCGTAACTGGTACTTATTTAATCGACCCCGAAAGGATGAAAGGCAAAGTCAACCTCGGCGGAATTTGAACTCAGAACGTAATGGCAGACGAAATACCGCTAAGCATTTCGTCCGGCGTGCTAAAGTTTCTGCCAGCTCGCCGCAAACATGAACACAGGCGAAATACCTATTTCTTTACTACCCACAAGGGGCTACACACAGAGGGGGCAAACAAGGACAGACAAACGGATTAAGTCGATTATATCGATCCCAGTGCATAACTGGTACTTATTTAATTGAGCCTGAAAGGATGAAAAGCAAAGTCGACCTCGGCGGAATTTGAACTCAAAACGTAACGGCAGACAAAATACGGCTACGCATTTCGCCCGGCGTGCTAACGATTCTACCAGCTCGTCACCTTAATGCCAGGTACTACCGTAATATCAAAGGAAGGGGTCGATTAAATTTATAAAACCCTTTATGGGTATTTAATTTCAATAATTTTGAACATTGCTCATCAACTTTTACCTGCAAATATTCTTTAAATAGGTTCAATTTTGAAAAGAATTTCATCCATTCAACTTCGTGAAAATTTCTTCCTGGCTTGATAGCAGGTAATTATATGACATCAAACATTACTTTAATCCCGTTGAAAAATCGGTGCATACGCGAATTTTATTATTTTGTTTTTCTTGAAAAACTCTTGGGGACGCCCAATTTGGGAAATCAATTTTTTCAATAACGCTAAGCTTTTCAAGTCTATCCAATTCTTCGTTGACTTGTTTCAACGCCGCGAAAGGTGCTATTCTTTTTGGTTTAAATTCCGGTATAGCATTTTCTTTCACTTGAAACTTCATCTCTGTTTTTGTACAAAGACTCAATTCCTCAGGAAAAAACGTCAGGAAAAATTATTTTAATTCTTTTTTTAAACTCCCCGATACCTTGCTTGTAGAGGCGGAAGAACCATTTACATTCTTACAAAAGACATTTATAGGTAGGTCCCAAAAGTTAAATTGTTCCATCCAGTCTGTTCCAAATAAATTTGTCGTATTTTTCAACTCGAAAAAATTTGGCTTTCAAAGTTTTTCCACGAAATGTAACATCACTTATCATTTCGCCCATAAAATGCAATATTTTCCTGAAACACTTCTCGAAGTTTCCTTTAATCTAGGTTTCCCTTTTTTTCTCCAAGTACCTGTATTAATTGTCGGGATATCACTGCCCGTATCCAATTGTAACTTGATATTTACGTTATTCATTTTTACGGACAAATTTTCTTTTCTAAGCCTTGCTTAGAATTTTCTTTAACTATACATTCTTTCTAACATTTTTTTTTTGCTTGACCCTTTTTTTTGTTTCGTTATACAATGTGAGCTTTTACGTCCGATTTTTCCACAATCAAAACATTTACGATTTTTAAAACACAATTACTTTTAAAATGTAAACCTCAGCAACCATAGCAAGGATTTGGCCAAGACGTTGGCTTTTTTTTCTTATCTGTCTTAGGACGACACGCATATGTCTGAAAACAATCTTTTTCTTCAGTTTTATCCGCGACATACCTTAAATTTACAATCCTCCGGCATTCTCCAGTCACTGCCTATAGAGTTAATTTTTGGTCCTGTTCTAATTTTGGTAATATGCAGGAACGAATATTCACATCTTTTCTTGCTGTTAACCCTTGAATAAAAATTATACATTTGAACAAATCCGGGGTTAATTCATTTAATTTGAATTTTTCACACTCTCTGGTAACGACCCCAGCATAGGAGGCGGAAACTTCATTTTTTTTTTTTTTTTACTAAATTTCAACATTTCCAACGACAATTGAACACGGAAATTCTTTCACTGAAAATTCTCGATAACAAATTAAATGTTTCATCGAAATAAATCTCACCTAGTTTCATCGGCAGAATGTGATTACAGTATTTTTCGTGTTCGGCAGGGGTTAACTTTCTTAAAAGTAGTCGCACCTTCTTCTCGTCATTCCAATTTTTACATTCTTCTTTGAAGATTTCGTATCTACGAAAGTATGACAAAAAAAGTAGTACCTTCTTCTAGGTTATAAAGAAATTCTCTAATTGAATTTGCTATGCTAT
This sequence comes from Octopus sinensis, assembly GCF_006345805.1. Lineage (NCBI taxonomy): Eukaryota > Metazoa > Mollusca > Cephalopoda > Octopoda > Octopodidae > Octopus > Octopus sinensis. Next base: position 19,102,954 of record NC_043024.1, read on the forward strand.
CTGACGAGAATGAACCCTGAAGTATTTTCAGACTTCTTAAACATTACTTCCAGTAACTGTTGGTATTGTTGCTGTAGCTGCTGTTGTTGTTGCTGTTGCAACTGCAAAACGCAAGTCAACAAGTCTTTCATGTTAAATAATTCTTTTCTTTAGTTTTGTACTGAAAAAAATTTAAATGTCTTACGCAAGCTTCGAATATCTCGTCGCCACTTTTATATCCTGCCACAGGTTGGTAGAGACAAATTATGTAGCAGAGGTTTAATTAATGTGTTCACACGACGTATTTCGCAAGACTACCCCTCAAAATAAGGGCAGAGGAACATCGCAAAGCGGTGACACGGCGAGATATTGATAAATCGGGTATAGCTGATCATGTATGAAAAAATGGAGACCACCTGCCCCCGTGGAATGAAGTTAAAATACTAGACAGAGAACACCAGTGGAAAATACGAAAAATAAAAGAAGCAGCACATATGCTAGGACACAACAACCCCTAAGCAGACTGAGTGCAGATATGAGTAGCATATGGGAACCGGTATCAAGGAAGGATAGAATATTAGATTTATAAGCCCTAAAATTCATTCCATAATTGCCCACAGGCATAAGGCGTAGTGGTTAAGAGCGGGCTACTAATCCCAAGATTCCGAGTTCCATTCCAGGCAGCTGGTAGAATCGTTAGTACACCAGGCAAAATGCTTGGCAGAATTTCGTCAGCTGCTACATTTTAGGTTCAAATTCAGCAGAGGTCGACTTTGCTTTTCATCCTTACAGGGTTGATAAATTAAGTACCAGTTACGCACTGGGGTCGATCTAATCGACTAGTCCCCACCCCCAAAATTTAAGGCCTTGTGTCTATAGTTGAAAGGACTATTCTGATGAGCTAGCAGAATCATTTGCCCACTGGGCATAATTCTTTGCTGCAGAATTTCATCTCTCTGTGTTCTGAGTTCAAATTGTGTTGAGGTTGACTTTGTTTTTCATACTTTTGGTATTGATAAAAGAAGTACCAGGAATGCACTGGAATTGCTGGTTTTGTGCCAAAGCTTGAAATTATTATCATTTTTGTTATTAAGATGATGAACCAGTAGAATCATTAGCAATGTCAGGCAAAATGATTTGTGGCATTTCGCCTGTCTTTACGTTCTGAGTTCACATTCTGCAAAGGTCGACTTTGCCTTTCATATTTTTGGGGTCGATAAATTATGTACCAGTTAAGCACTGGGGTTGATGTAATTGACTCAAAATTACATTTTTCCTTCCCTCAAAATTTCATTCCTTGCACCTTTAGTAGAAAGGATTATTATTATTATTATTATTACTAAAAAAGACAACAAGCTGGTAGAATCATTAGCATGCCAGATGAAATACTTAGTGGCATTTTGTCCGTTGCTCTGTTCTGAGTTCAAATTCCACCGAGGTAGACTTTGCCCTTCATCCGTTTGGGGTCGCTGAAATAAGTACTAGTTATGCACTGGGGTTGATGATGATGATGATGACAGTGAGATGAGATTGATGACGACGACGGTGATCATGACGAAGATAATTTTAGTAATGAGGATGATGATGTTGATGATGATAGTGATGCTGCTACTACTATTGTCCATGATGATGATGTGGGCAATGACAATTATGACAATAACGATGGTGATGACAGTGAGGGTTATGATGATGACAATGAGATGATGACTATGGTGATGATGGCAGTGACCATAATGATGATGATGATGACAATCTGATGATGGTGATAATGACGACGATGATGATGATAATGATGATATTGCTACTGCTGAGCATGATGATGATGATGGCAGTGACCATAATGATGATGATGATGACAATGATGATATTGCTACTGCTGAGCATGATGATGATGATGATGACAATGATGATTGTGATAATGATAAAGATGTGATGTGGGCAATAACAACGAAAACAAGGACGACGACAATTATGATGATAATGAAGATGATGATGACAGTAATCCTGATAATGATGATGACGGCAACAACGATGATGACAAACGATGACAGTGACAACAATGATAACAATGATGATGATGAGGAGGAGGATTATGATAATGACCCAGACCATGATGACTATGATGGTGATGATGATGAAGCCCATGATGATGATAGTGATCATGATTATGATGACAACGACGTCGATGATGGTGATGACAATGAAGATGGCAATGATGATTATGATGATGATGATGATGCTCTTGATGATGATGATGCCAACGAGGCTGACAAAAACCATGGTGATAATGAAGAAGTTTTCAAATTTGAAGAACTTCGAGTTACCATGAAGAGACATATTCTACGTCCCCAAACGAAACTGGTTCCTAAAGATAAGGAAACATAAATATTTCAGATCACGCTGAGCAAACAGCATTGCTCAGGAAATTGAATGGCACTAAACCTATTTGCTCTCTGAAGAATTTTAATTTTTCCCATCTAAAGAAAAGCTTAGCTTCAGAAAGAAGAACTTGCATCTCTCTCTCTCTCCATGGGTTACAAAATTATTGAAACTCGAGAGCCATCAGCTGCAGCAGAAGATGTGTATGTGTCAATGTATGATCATCATTTACTGCTGGAGTCGGTTGCATGGCTTGGCAGCAGCTATTAAGTTGTAGGGCTGCAACAGGGCTCAGTTGTTGGTTTCGGTATGGTTTCTATGAGCAGATATCCTTTCTAATGCCAGTCACTTTCCAGACTGTACCAGTGCTTTTTACATGGCACCATCACCAGTATATATAATTATATATATATATATCACCGTGACCGACCAGGCTATCAGATGTTGCTATACATCGCTGGTCACAATGCGCTTCGCCTTGTTTTAGCCCTCAAATGACGCCACCCCGCTGGCTAAGCGAGCAGGCCAACAGAAGAAAGAGTGAGAGAAAGTTGTGGTGGAAGAGTACTGCAGGGATCGCCACCACCCATTGCCGGAGCCTCATGGAGCTTTAAGCGTTTTCACTCAATAAACACTCACAACGCCCGGTCTGGGAATCGAAACCGCGATCCTACGACCACGAGTCCGCTGCCCTAACCACTGGGTCATAATATAATTATATATATATATATATATATATATATATATAAATATAAATATACGAGCAAAACGGTTTCCCCCCCCCCCACATCCAATGGACGGTGCTGAGTTGTCAAATATTTAAACCAAATTTTCTCAAAACAACTTGTCCGACCATCCCATAGGCTTCCCCTTGAACTCAGAACATAACAGCAGATGAAATACCACTAAGCATTTTGCCCAGTGTGCTAACGTTTCCACCAGCTCATTGCCTTTTATTCTTATTACTATTCTGTTAAAGAAATATATATATATATACACACACATGTGTATATAGGGTAAAGGCTCCCTTTGGTCATGGATGACCATGGAATTGCACCTAGAAAGTTCCCCTCCAATTTTCAAGTCCAGGCAAAGCAGTTTGTGAAAGACTAGAAGTCATTACAGCCTCCCCTCCCAAAGCCTATGATGTTATCCAAGGGAAAGGCAAAGACCGATACAGCTTGGCACCCGTGACGTCACAACTCATTTCTACAGCTGAGTGAACTGGAGCAATGTGAAATAAAATGTCTTGCTCGAGAGCACAACACACACCTGGTCCAGGAATCGAACTCACTATCTCATGATTGTCAACCCGATGCTCTAACCATTGAACTATACATACCTATGTACACACACGCGCACACACACACACACACACACACACACGTGTATACAGAGAGAGAGGGAGAGAGAAAATGACTGCTAGGCACTAAAGCTTTTTTTATTCTCTCTCTGTTTATTTTCTCATGTTCCTTTCTGTTGAAGAGCAAAGGCTCAAAATATAAAAGACTTTCTCATCTTCCTGTGCATCAAACTAATACACCTGCTTGTTGTTTATGCACCTGTCGTTGTCTTTTGTTTTTTTTTTGTAAATTCCAACTATATATATATGTATTGTCAATATACATATATATCAATGTATCTATCTATTTATCCTTCTTTCTTTCTATACACACACATACGCACTCAACACACACAGAGGCGTATATATACATATATCTCCTTAGGAATATATGTAAATCTATATACATATTTATATTTTAAAATGTATATGCAAAAATGAGGGGAAATTGTATTGGTGAGCATGTTGAATATATTAAGGCAATATTACTCTCCTTAGGCACAACAAAATATCAATATATCTTTTATATTTATTAGTATACAGACGGACAGACAGACAGACACATATAGAAAGAGAGAGAGAGAAAAATAGATATAGATTGATACATCGAGAGACAGACAGATAAATAGATAGGTATATACTCTTTACTCTTTTACTTGTTTCAGTCATTTGACTGAAGCCATGCTGGAGCACCGCCTTTTTTTTAGTCAAGCAAATCGACCCCGGGACTTATTCTTTGTAAGCCCAGTACTTATTCTATCGGTCACTTTTGCCGAACCGCTAAGTGACGGGGACGTAAGCACACCAGCATCGGTTGTCAAGCAATGCTAGGGGGACAAACATAGACACACAAACACACACACACATACATATATATATATATATACATATATACGACGGGCTTCTTTCAGTTTCCGTCAACCAAATCCACTCACAAGGCATTGGTCGGCCTGGGGCTATAGCAGAAGACACTTGCCCAAGATGCCACACAGCGGGACTGAACCCAGAACAATGTGTTTGGTTAGCAAGCTACTTACCACACAGCCACTCCTGCGCCTATATGTACCTATTTTTAAATACTTTTATTATCAGAAATATTACTCGTAGTATTTTACCCATCAAAAATCTAAAAAAGATCAAATATTTCGATTATTTAATCTATCCGTAAATCTATACTTGCACGTACGTACACACACTCACACACAAAAATACATACACATATACACATATACACATTTACACATGCATCATACACACGAATGCATGCATTTACAAAACCACACATACACATATTCACACATAAACTTCAACATGAGCAGATTTCATCGCTACACACACACACACATGCACACACACGTGCACCTAAATACACAGGTTAACACCTCGCTCTTCCAACACATTTATAATCATTTCTTGTCGCTGTCACCCTATAAATTCGAATCTAGTAATGCATTGGTCTATTAAATATTGTGTGAAAAATATGTTAAATGTTATTTTAATTTTAATTCACATGCAGAAAACCTTTTTTTACATGATGTAATTGATTTGTTCATCAATAGGTGCAGGAGTGGCTGTGTGGTAAGTAGCTTGCTTACCAACCACATGGTTCCGGGTTCAGTCCCACTGCGTGGCACCTTGGGCAAGTGTCTTCTACTATAGCCTCGGGCCAACCAAAGCCTTGTGAGTGGATTTGGTAGACGGAAACTGAAAGAAGCTCGTCGTATATATGTATACTAGCAGTATCGCCCGGCGTTGCTCGGGTTTGTTTCGACCCTTTAGAATTGGAATTTTTGAAAAGTAAAAAGTTTGCATTATGTAGCTTGTTATTCTCTTTAAGTGAACATTTTTCTGGCTGAAATACACCGAAAAATGGCGACACGGCAGTCAAAAAATCGTAAAAAATAGGGATTTTCATAGAAAAAAGCACCTTTTTTATGTAAATAATTTTTGGTGTTAACATGGTCTTCTATCATACTCCCAATTTTGGTCAACTTGCACCGCAGGGTCTCGGAGGAAATAGTGTTAGTTAAAGGCTACCAAACCTGCCACACACAGACAACTTCAGCTTTATATATAGATATATATCGGTGACACGTAAAAGCACCATCCGTTCGTGGCCGTTCGCCAGCTCTGTCTGGCACCTGTGCAGGTGGCACGTAAAAAACACCCACTACACTCGCGGAGTGGTTGGCGTTAGGGAAGGGCATCCAGCCGTAGAAACACTGCCAGATCTGACTGGGCCTGACGAAGCCTTCCAGCTTCACAGACCCCAGTTGACCCGTCCAACCCATGCTAGCATGGAAAACGGACGCTAAACGATGATGATGATGATGATATATATGTGCATGTGTTTTGTGTGTCTGTGTTTGTCCCCCTAACATTGCTTGACAACCGATGCTGGTGTATTTATGTCCCCGTCACTTAGCAGTTCGGCAAAGAGACCAATAGAATAAGTACTGGGCTTACAAAGAGTAAGTCCTGGGGGTCGATTTGCTCGATTAAAGGTGGTGCTCCAGCGTGGCTGCAGTCAAATGACTGAAACAAGTAAAAGAGTAAAGAGTAATAACAAACATATCTGAAGCAGGTGTAGAGAACCTCAGCCCATTTGTGTTATCATATATATATATATATATAAAGTTAATCCAAACAAGAAAGCACAAAAAAACACAATGCGAGGACGTGGAACAAATATGGTATTATTGGACGCTCTGGAAAGAAGGAAAGAAGGAGTGTTTAACGTTTCGAGTGGAGCTCTTCGTCAGAAACATAGGAGAAGGAAAGATCCAGAGAAGGGAAGACAGAGGAAAAAAGATCGCCAACGGTACGCACGCTGTCACATTCTCATTGATATATATATATAAGTTCAGTAAAAACTTAGATTCAGTTGAATATGGTACTTAAGTTAAAGGCACCAGAATTTGGTATGGTACTGAACCCAAATGGTTTCTACTTCAAAGGGATCTTGATTTATGGTTCTGCCTCTTAAACTGTCTTTTTCTCTATCCATAAAAGATATATTCTTATTTCAATTAGACTTTATAAACTAGTCTATAAATTTAAACCCTCCAGTAGTAAATCTAAATAACAAAGTTAAATCAATGATAAGCAGTGTCTTCCTGTGAAAAAAAATATCACTTACAACTATGATGTTGTTGATGAAACATGTTCTTTGTCTACCTACTTACCCTCTTTGGGAACTTTGGTTAATGGAATAACTATAAAAATGAATCCTTTGAATTTGACTAAATTCTGTATTTTTATGCAGCTGAAGATTGCTCTACATTTTAAAACTGATGTAATATTTGCATTGTTCAAGGGCTTCCTCCTCAGAGTGAAAGGCAGATTGTATGATGCCTGTGTGTGAACAGCCATGCTACAAAGTAGTGAAGCACAGGCTGTAACCAACAAGGACATGCGTAGGCTTGAAAGAAATGAAGCTAGTATGCTTTGCTGGATGTGTAGTGTCAGTGTGAATGTATGACAGAGTGTAAATGTCTTAAAAGCAAAGTTGGGCATAAGAGGCATCAGATGTGGTGTGCAAGAGAGATGACTTTTTCTTATTCTAGCAGCTACACTCTGAGTATCTGCCTCTGCTACTGATTTGGTCACCTAAGGTAATGGAAGCTATCACCTAGTTCTACTTATTTTCCCTAGTATTTTCCCCGTTAATCTTCTTCTGATATTGCGGCATCTCTTACGTGTCCATAGCTTGTGCTGGGTCCATCTTATGGATTATATATACAATTATAAATTATTTAATGGGAAAGTTTACGAAAATAAACAAAAGACGAAGGCAGGTGGAGTACAAACAAACAAATGTATTAGTATAGCGCTCAGAAATAGAAAAAATAGAAAAGGTCTTTTACGTTTCGAGCCTATGCTCTTCGACAGAAAGATACACAGAAAAAAACAAGGAGAGAAAAAAATGTGTACAGGAGCTAACGATCTTTAGGTGGTTATTCATAATTTAGAACCAATAGGTAACAAGTACAGTTGTCACCAAAGCAACAGGAAGATGCTAGTAAGCACCAACATTGCTAGAAATAAGAGTCAAAACAAATCTTAGCCATGTGAAGAATATATATATTCTTCCTTATACTATATTAGTGTAGAAAAAAATTGACAAAAATCAATGAAATACATGCACACATACACAAAACATACAAACAAATAAATTCCAGAGGAACCAAAATTATTTTAGCAAGTTGAGTGGAACAGTTTCTCAGGATTTTTTTTTAAGTAGTGAGAGAAATGCGTGCGTGTCTTGTCGAAAACACGATGATGATGATGATGAAAGAAATAGTAATAATAATAATAGCAATAAATTGAATAATATTGATAATAATAGTGATAGTAATTTTAATAATAATAATAATAATAATAATAGTAATAATAATAATAGTAATAATAAATAATAGTAATATCAATGATAATAATAATAATGATAATAATAATAATAATAGTAATATCAATGATAATAATAATAATAATAATAATAAATAATAGTAATTTCAATGATAATAATAATAATAATAATAATAAATAATAGTAATAATAATAATAATAATAATAATAATAATAAATAATAGTAATAATAAATAATAGTAATATCAATGATAATAATAATAATAATAATAGTAATAATAAATAATAGTAATAATAATAATAATAATAATAATAATAATAAATAATAGTAATTTCAATGATAATAGTAATAATAATAATAATAAATAATAGTAATAATAATAATAGTAATAATAAATAATAGTAATAATAATAATAATAGTAATAATAAATAATAGTAATAATAATAATAATAATAATAATAATAAATAATAGTAATAATAATAATAATAATAATAAATAATAGTAATAATAATAATAATAATAATAATAAATAATAATAATAGTAATAATAAATAATAGTAATAATAATAATAATAGTAATAATAAATAATAGTAATAATAATAATAATAATAATAATAATAATAAATAATAGTAATAATAATAGTAAGTAATGAAAATGAAAACGGATAGAGGGGGAGAGAGAAAAGGAAATGAGGAAAGAAGAAATGGTAAGATCAAAATTCTGAGATCAGAAGTGGAGATTTATGTTACAAGAACTGCTACATTTCACCACTTAATTTATTGAATATTTAACGATAAATCAGTAAAAAAAAAAAAAAAAAATTCATTTTTTTTTTTTCCTTCTTAATATTTTGAGGTGGGGGAAAAAATTTCTTTTCAACTTGAATACATCATATACAAATAGTTTCTGATTGAAATATGATGGAAGTTTAATTGACTTTCAAATTATTATTATTATTATTATTATTATTATTATTATTGCTGTTTGGTTCTAAATTTTTTCCAAGAAATATTTGAATACCTATGTTTTTAAAAGTGCAAGTAATGCATAGACTAAGACACACACACAAACATATAAATAAACACATACAGATAAAGGGTTAGTGACACAAGTCTATATGTGTACAAAGCATAAATACGTTTTGGGTTTCATGGTTTCAAGTTATGAAAATATCCCAAACACAAATTGAAATATGATAGCAATTTAAGGGACTTTTAAATTATTATTATCATCATTATTATTATTAATTATTATTATCAAATTATTATTATTATAGGCGTAGGAGTGGTTGTGTGGTAAGTAGCTTGCTTACGAACCACATTGCTCCGGGTTCAGTCACACTGCGTGGCACCTTGGGTAACTGTCTTCTACTATAGCCTCAGGCCGACCAAAGCCTTGTGAGTGGATTTGGTAGACGGAAATAGAAAGAAGCCCATCCTATATATGTATATATATGTATGTGCGTGTCTGTGTTTGTCCCCCCAACACCGCTTGACAACTGATGTTGGTGTGTTTATGTCCCCGTAACTTAGTGGTTCGGCAAAAAAGAGACCGCTAAAATAAGTACTAGGCTTACAAAGAATAAGTCCTGGGGTCGATTTGATCGACTAAAGGTGGTGCTCCAGCATGGCCACAGTCACATGACTGAAACAAGTAAAAGAGTAAGAGTATTGTTATCATTATTATAATTATTATCATTATTATTATTGGCCTTGTGACAAAATTTGAAACCCTTATTATCATTGAGTGAGAGAGAAGTGCATGCCATCAAGGTGACACTGGGATAAGATATATGAAGCCCAGTATATCTATCATGAGTACCCGTCTAATTAGGGTACACCAGACACATACATCACAACCATATATGCTTAACATGGTGAATTCATATCAAGATAAACAGTGCATGACCTTGGAGGCGGGGCCCTGTTAGTTTTCTTCAGGTCCCTGAATGAGGATTGTTTAAGGATGTTGAATGAAATATCCATTTTTCCAGAGGGGAATTATCTAAACCACAAATAATCCCTCTCAACACATAGCTATGATGCTCCCCCACTACTTCTGCTTATGATCAGAGATGCGCATATTGTCAGCCACCAAGGGACATGCTCAACTGGTTTAAGTTAAACAGCTGACAGGCAAATCTCTGGTATTGAGCAGAATATTTGCTGTGGTCTATCCTTTATACCAAGACAAAACTATGTACATGATAACAATTTCAGTCAGTTAAGATCAGAAGCCATGAGAGCCATTGCCTGGTATTGCATCAAGCTATCAATATTCTTTCACTCTTTCACTTGTTCCAGTCATTTGACTGCGGCCATGCTGGAGCACCGCCTTTAGTTGAGCAAATCGACTCCAGGACTTATTCTTTGTAGGCCTAGTACTTATTCTATTGGTCTCTTTTGCTGAACCACTAAGTTACAGGGATGTAAACACACCAGCATCGGTAGTCAAGCGATGTTGGGGGGTACAAACAAACACACACACACATACATATGTACATACATATATATATATATACACACACATAAATATATATATATACGATGGGCTTCTTTTAGTTTCCGTCTACCAAATCCACTCACAAGGCTTTGGTCAGCCCGAGGCTATAGTAGAAGACACTTGCCCTAGGTGCCATGGACTGAACCCGGAACCATGTGGTTGTTAAGCAAGCTACTTACCACAAAGCCACTCCTACACCTATAAAATTATTATTATTATTATCATCATTTTTATTATTACTATTATTATTATATGAAGAGCACAATGCAATTGTCATAGATATTTTATTGGATATGAATGATATTTTGACAGCTTGTCTGTCTTTGTCATGTCCAATATTGTTCAAACCAGTAAAATATCTCTTGCGATTGCATCAAGCACTTTATATTGTCTATTTACCTTTGTGAGGAGTTACGCCAATCCTTTTGAAATATCCTCATCATCATCATCAACACCATCATCAACATCCTCATCATCATCAACATCAATGTCATCATCATCATCAATGTCATCAACATCATCATCAACAACATCATTATCGACATCAACATCGACATCATCATCATCATCATCAACATCATCATCAATATCATCAATATCATTGTCCAGCTGGCAGAATTGTTAGCATGTTGGACAAAATTCTTAGCAGTATTTCGCCTGTTGCTAAGTTCTGAGTTCAAATTCTGCCGAGGTCGACTTTGCCTTTCAACCTTTCAGACTCAATAAATTAAGCACCAGTTGAGTATTTGGGTCGATGTAATCGTTTGTCTCCCCAACTAAAAAAATCCAGGCCTTGTGCCTATAATGAAAAGAATTATTATTATTATTATTATTATTATTATGAAGATAGTGAGCTGTCAGAATTCTTGGCATCCCGGGTGAAATGCTTTGCAGTTTTTCATGTCTTTACATTCTGACCTCAAATTCTGCCAAGGATGACTTTGTCTTTCATCTTTCAAGGTTAATAAAATAAGCACCAGTTGTGTACTGGGGTTGATTTAATTGACTTAACCCTTCCTTGAACTTGCTGAACATGTGCCAAAATTTGAAACCATTTTTATTATTATATGTAAAAGAAAGTAGAGAAATAAATAATAAATAAATAGATTCCCTAATAGTGGGGCTGTCCACTTTGAATAATCTGGGGTAAACTCCACACAAAAATCCCAGATTACTCTGCTATCTCCGAGGTGGTGTAATCTTCTGGTTTCTTTCTGCCTGAATAGAGAAGCATATTCAGAGTAGATCCATTCAGTCTCCCCAGTCTTACCAATGTCGACCATCTTTTGATTAGGCGGCGAGCTGGCAGAAATGTTAGCACGCTGGATGAAATACTTAGTGGTATTTCGCCTGCCGCTATGTTCTGAGTTCAGATTCCGCCGAGGTCGACTTTGACATTCATCCTTTCGGGATCGATTAAATAAGTACCAGTTATGCACTGGGGTGGATATAATCGACTTAATCCGTTTGTCTGTCCTTGTTTGTCCCCTCTGTGTTTAGCCCCTTGTGGGTAGTAAAGAAATAGGTATTTCGTCTGCCGTTACGTTCTGAGTTCAAATTCCGCCGAGGTCGACTTTACCTTTCATCCTTTCGTTGTCGATAAATTAAGTACCAGTTACGCACTGGGGTCGATATAATCATCTTAATCCGTTTGTCTGTCCTTGTTTGTCCTGTCAGTGTTTAGCCCCTTCTGGGTAGTAAAGAAATGGATTATCACATTAAAAGGTATCACCTCCCTCCCTACCTTCCCCTTCCACTTCAAATGATAGTTGAAGAAATTGATGAAGGCTTGGCAAGGTAGGAAAATGCCTGTCTTCAAAGCTTTCAGATGGGTTCACCACAGCGACGAAGCAGACAAAGATCTGCTTTCCTTCTCTGCTAATGGTAGACAGCTGAATTTGTCTTACACATAACAACAGTTGCTCCATGCAATCCCACAACACTTTAATGTATGGGCCCTCAATTATTGCATGCAGGATAGTTTCATCCCCTTACAAGCATCTCAGACAGGTTCGGCTGTTGATACCTGAAGAACTTGTCTCAAACAGGTAATGCCCCTCTGTAGCACTGCAAGCCAAAGACTTTTCGAAATTGTCTGTGATCTTTGACCCAAAAGTCCTCTGGAAGCAACTACTCAGACTGTTCCTGCCGATGCCAAGATTCAATCCAAGGCCATCATCAATCATGCCCTCAACTAGCCCCCTATAGAAATCTTGGGTTGTTTTCCTATTAAGGGTTTTGGGCAGCTGTTTTTGTTTTGTCATTTTTTTTGTTTTTTACTGCTGTAACTCGTCCTTCAATATTTTCCTCTAGGTCTTGGGCCCTTGTGGCCAATAAAAGAAATTATTATTATTATTATTGAGTGAGAGAACAGTGCATTCCATCAAAGTGACACTGGGGTAAAATATACAAAGCCCAGTATACCCATCATGACTACCCGTCTGATAAGGGTACACCAGGCACATGCATTACAACCATATGTGTGCAACATGGTGATCTCATATCAAGATAAACAGCACATGACCTTGTAGAATTTTCTTCTGGTCAAGTAGCCCATCCTGCTCAAAAGGTCCCTGAATAAGGGTTGTTTAAGGATGTTGAACGAAACACCCATGTTTCCAGAGGTGAATTATTCAAACCCCTAAGGATTCTCCTCAACACATGGCTATGATGCTCCCCCACTACTTCTTCTTGTGATCAGAGATGCACATATCGTCAGCCACTAAGGGACATGCTCAACTGGTTAAGGTCAAACAACTGACAAGCAAATCTGTGGTATTGAGCAGAATATTTGCTGTAGCCCATCTTTTATACCAAGACAAAACAATGTACATGATAACACTTCCAATCAGTTAAGATCAGAAGCCATGAGAGCCACTGCCTGGTACTGCATCAGGGTATTGGTACTGCATCATTATCATTATTATTATTATTATTATTATTATTCTGTTTGGCTTTTGCTTCGTATTAATACAAGTTGACTTCAAGTATAATTCAGAGACCTCAAGAGATAACAAGTTAGAAGTTCAAGTCTGTATTATGATAAGGGTACCATAATTTTGGTTTTGCACAGAGTATCGTTTTAAAGAATGTCCGTCAAAATATAAGAAAATTAAAAGTTTGTCTTAGAAATAATTTGATAATGAGATGATAGTCTGATGTTAAGGTGACAGTAAAAAGTGTTTGCTGTTATGTACATTTAAAAGTACTTTTGATAATGTTTATAGATTAAAATGTCTTTGGAATCACATATACATATGACTGACAGCAAGTCATATGTATATAAGTGGCAGGGGCAGTAATGCAATATTTTCATGTAAGACAAGAAAGACATTTGAATTGATAGGATTTTTCTAAGGACATGTGCAGTACTTATCAGTAGAATCTTTTGGATTTTTCTGATACATGGTTCTCCTGGGATGTTACTCTTTTAATTGTTTCAGTCATTTCACTGAGGCCATGCAGGAGCACTGCCTTTAGTCGAGCAAATCGACACCTAGGACTTATTCTTTGTAACCCTAGTACTTATTCTATCAGTCTCTTTTGCCCAACCACTAAGTTACAGGGACGTAAACACACCAGCATCAGTTGTCAAGCAATGTTGGGGGTCAGACACACAAACATATACACATACATACATACACACACACATATATATATATACCGGAGTAAACACATAAATGTGAAACAAGGTGGAAAAAAGAGTACTCAAATACCAGTGGTAGAGTAATATGCTTTATTTAAAGCAGCAGAAAATTCAACAAAACCTGTTAATCTGAGTTTCCCGAATGGCAATGGGAAACTCGGAGTAACAGGTTTTGTTGAATTTTCTACTGCTTTAATTAAAGTATATATATATATATAAGTATATATATATATATATTATATATATATATATATATATATATATATATATATATATATATATGATGGACTTCTTTCAGTTTCTGTTTACCAAATCCACTCACAAGGCGGCCCAAGACTGTAGTAGAAGACACTTGCCCAAGGTGCCATGCAGTGGGACTGAACCCAGAACCATGTGGTTCGTAAGGAAGCTACTTACCACTATGTTGTCCACATGTTTTTTATCATATCTAGGGAACCTACAATAACAGGAACAGTTCTTACTTGAAGATGCCACATTTTTGTGTTGTTATTATTATTATTATTATTATTATTATTATTATTATTATCATGTTTGCATGTTGACACTAACTTTTTCTAAGAAATATCATCTGAATACCAATGTTTTTGAAAGTGCAAATCATGCACACACAGAAACACATACAAGCATACGAACAGACACAGAAAGATAGAGGGACACGCACACACACACACACACACACACCCCCCACGCGTGTGTGTGTGAAATATAAATCTATACAAATTGTGAAAATATCACACATAAATTGATAAATGAAGGAAATTCAATTGACCTTTAAAGGATGATGATCATCACCATCATTATCATCATCATCAACCTTATTATTAAAGTTGTTACTACTACTACTATTACCACTACTACTACTACTACTACTATTAATATTATATGTTTGACTTTTGCTTTGTCTTTGCACAAGTTGGCTCCAAGTCTTCCCCAGAGACATCAATAGACAACAGTTTAGAAGTTCATGTTGGCGTTATGCCTAGGGTGCCATATATTTGCTTTTGTACATAGTGTTGCTCTAGAGAATGTTTAAGAAACCATAAGAAAATTAAGTGTGTTTTTAAATTTGAAATTACATAGACAGTATTTTACGTAGCATATGGGCTGTTCCCATGAGCACTATCTTTTGAATTTCTGCCATTTTTGGGTTTCCTGGTATCTGAGTTAGGTAGCAATCAGCCCCTTTTGTTATCATTCCCAGGCACCTATGACAACAGGTATTGTTTTAGTCTTCAGGTTCCACATTTTGCCATTTCCATTTCAAGATCTTTATAATTACTCAGTTTTTGGTAGGTCTTGACAGATACATTTATATCGATTGGGACAGTCATATCAATGAGGAGGTATGATTTTTGTCTGAAGTCTTTCAATATGATGTCTGGCCTATTTGCATCTATCTGTCAGTTTGAATGATGAAGTTCCAGAGGAGTGAGATGTGATCATTTTCAAGCTGGAGGTGGTTTGTGTTCCCACCAGTTTTTATCACGGGGCAGGTCCAGGTTTTTGCGAATTAACCAGTGAATATATTGTGCAGCTCTATCATGACTGTTGAGATACTCTGTAGGCGCAAGGAGACTGCACATGGAGACCACATGATCAATGGTCTTATTTTGTTGTTGTCATGCAGGGGTTGGACAAAATAATGGAAACACCTAGCATCATAGCATCATAAATTTGAAATATCTATAAAACTGTCAAAAGCTTGTTTATTTTGATGTTTTTTGATTTATTATTAGTGCTGCTTAATATGTTTCACTAAAATTACTGTTTCTTTTCAGATATCATCAGAAAGATGTAATTAAAATTCATTAAAATGACAGATCTATCAGACTTTCAAAGAGGTGAAATTGTTAGTGCTCGTATGGCAGGCACTAGCATAACTAAAACAGACGAAATGTTTGGTGTATCAAGAAATACTGTTTTGAAAGTAATGACAGCCTTTGAGAAAGAGGGAAAAACCTCCTCATTGAAACAAAACTCCGGAAGAAAACTAAAACTTTCAGATAGGGACTGTTGGATTCTTATGCAAATTGTTCAAAAGGATCACAAAAGTACAGCTCCCAAAGTTACAGCAGAGCTTAATGACCACCTTGAGAAACCAGTTTCCACAAAAACTGTTTTCATGTTTTGAGACAAGTTTTAACATCCAGTCCTCAGAATTTTTCAGGTAGGTGTCTAGGCCAATTGTGGCAATCTTCATTGTTAATTCCAGTTGTAAAAGCCCACGGCCTCCCTCTTTTCTTGGCAGATAAAGTCATTCTATATCTGCCTTAGGGCGGTGCATTCTATGCATTGTCAACAATTTTCGTATTTTCCTGTCAAAATGACATATTTCAGTAATTGACCAGTTAACGATATTGAAACTGTAAGTCACAACTGGTATGGCTAAAGTATTGATTGCTTTGATCCTGTTCCTTGCATTCAGCTCTGTCTTGCGTATTGCCCTTACCCTGGGATAACAATCTCTTCTGATCCTTTCCCTCATCACTGAATGTTTGATTCTGTCCCCTTCAGATACTCCTACATATCTGTAGGTGCAAGAATACTGCACATAGAGACAACATGATCAATGGTTTCATTTTGTTGTTGACATACACATGTTGGGCAGCTGCCATTCTTTGATATGCTGGCCAGGTATTTTCTTGTAGATGGTCATATTATTATTATTATTGTTAATAATATTATTAATGTGGCTAGCTGGCAGAATCGTTAGCACGCCGGGTGAAATACTTAGTGGTATTTCGTCTGCCGTTACGTTCTGAGTTCTAATTCTGTCGAGGTTAACTTTGCCTTTCATCCTTTCGGGGTCGATTAAATAAGTACCAGTTACGCACTGGGATCGATATAATCGACTTAATCCGTTTGACTGTCCTTGTTTGTCCTCTCTGTGTTTAGCCCCTTGTGGATAGTAAAGAAATAGGTATTTTGTTAACCGCTGTGTTCTGAGTTCAAGTTCCAACAAGGTCGACTTTACCTTTCATCCTTTCGGGGTCAATAAATTAAGTACCAATGAAACACTGGGGTTGATATAATTGACTAGTCCCCCTCCCTCAAATTTCAGGCCTCATGCCTTTAGTAGAAAGGATTACTATTATCATCATTATTATTACTATTAAGGAGGTGAGCTGGCAGAGATGTTAGCATGCTGGGCAAAATGCTTTGCAACATTTCATCTGTCTTTATATTCTGAGTTCAAATTCCATTGAGGTCGACTTGGCCTTTCATCTTTTTGGGGTCGATAAATTAAGCACCAGTTGAGACTGATGTTAATGTGATCGACTGTCCTCCTCTCCATAAAATCCAGGCCTTGTGTCTATAATAGAAAGGATCATTATTATCATTATTATTATTAGTAGTAGTAGTAGTATTGTTATCATCATGTTTGCATGTTGACACTAACTTTTTCTAAGAAATATCTTCTGAATACCAACGTTTTTGAAAGTGCAACTCCTGCACACACAGAAGCACACACAAGCATATGAACAGACACAGAAAGATAGAGGGATGCACACACACACACACACACACACACGCACATGTTATTATTATTAGGGTGGTGAGCTGGCTGAATTGTTAGCATGCCGGGCAAAATGCTTAGCGGTATTTCGTCTGCCATTGCATTCTTAGTTCAAATTCCGCCGAGATTGACTTTGCCTTTCATCCTTTAGGGTTCGATAAATTAGGTACCAGTTACGCACTCGGGTCGATATAATCGACTTAATCCATTTGTCCTTGTTTGTCCTCTCTGTGTTTAGCCCCTTGTGGGTAGTAAAGAAATAGGTATTTCGTTTGCCGTTACATTCTTAGTTCAAATTCCGCCGAGATTGACTTTGCCTTTCATCCTTTAGGGTTCGATAAATTAGGTACCAGTTACGCACTCGGGTCGATATAATCGACTTAATCCATTTGTCCTTGTTTGTCCTCTCTGTGTTTAGCCCCTTGTGGGTAGTAAAGAAATAGGTATTTCGTCTGCCATTGCATTCTTAGTTCAAATTCCGCCGAGATTGACTTTGCCTTTCATCCTTTAGGGTTCGATAAATTAGGTACCAGTTACGCACTCGGGTCGATATAATCGACTTAATCCATTTGTCCTTGTTTGTCCTCTCTGTGTTTAGCCCCTTGTGGGTAGTAAAGAAATAGGTATTTCGTTTGCCGTTACATTCTGAGTTCAAATTCCGCCGAGGTCGACTTTATCTTTCATCCTTTCGGAGTCGATTAAATAAGTACCAGTTACGCACTGGGGTCGATGTAATCGACTTAAACCCTTTGTTTATCCCCTCCATGTTTAACCCCCAGTGGGCAATAGAGAAATAATTATTGTTATAGTTGTTATTATTGTTGTTGTTGCCATCATAATCATTGTTGTTGTTCCTGTTGCTATTATTGTAATTTGTATTTGTTGCTGTTTGGCATGAAATTCTTTTTGTTCTCTCTTTGGAAATATCTGACTATTTATGATTTAAAAAGCAAAAGTCCTGCATAGACCGAGACGCACAGACACACGTACATGTAAACAGAGAGGGATAGAGGGACACAAACAAAAACCTAGATGTGTAGGAAGCGCAAATACATTCAGGCATCACATTGTGAAAATGTCTTACCATAAATTGAAATAGGATGGCAGTTTAATTGATTTATAAAGGATGATCTTCTTCTTCTTCTTTTTCTTCCTATTCTTTTTCTTCTTCTTTTTCTTCCATTTCTTCTTTTTCTTCTTTTTCTTTTCTTTTTTCTTCTTTTTCTTTTTTCTTTTTCTTTTTCTTTTTTTCTTCGTTTCTTTTTCTTTTTTCTTCCTTTACTAAGTCTTTTTCTTCTTCCTTTTCTTCTTTTTCTTCTTTTTCTTCCTTTTCTTCTTTTTCTTCTTCTCCTTTTTCTTCTCCTTTTTCTTCTCCTCCTCTTTCTTTTTCTCCTTCTTCTTGTTCTTATTTTTCTTCTTCTTCTCTCCTTCTTCTTCCTTTTCTTCTTCTTCTTCTTCCTTTTCTTCTTCTTCTTCTTCTTCTTGTCGTTGTTGTCGTCATCATCATTCATGTTTTCTTTTCATAATAACTTTATTTCAGCTGCCTTAGTACCAGGCATCTTCTGGAGACCAAGGGAAGCAAGGGCACTTTTGTTTTGCTATGCATGCTAAAATTATCACCACATTTATTCCATTTTAGATGGAGAATTTCTTTCTGTAGTATATGGGCTGTACCCATCAAGGCTATCTTTTGGAGATACAAGGGAGTTGCTTAATATACTTCTTAGCTCCCTCCTTTATCATACCCAACACACCAATTACTACTGGTATCATCGTGGTACCAAGCTTCCACATTTTTGTGATTTCAATTTGCAGATCTTTATAGTGAGAAAGCTTTTCATATTCCTTTCTTGAGACTTTTTAATCTTGTGGGGCAGAGACATCTATTAACAGACAAGTTCCTCTGATGTAGTCCTTGATCACAATGTCTGGTCAATTGGAGTCAACTTTTCTGTCTGTTTGTATTATGAAGTTCCAAAGGATGGTGACACCCTCCCCATTTACTACATCCTCTGGATGGTGCCCGTACTACTCATCATGGGATTCAATTATGTATTTACAAGCATTGCAGGGGATGTAGTGCCCTAGTCTGTCATGTCTTATGAGTTACTCCTTTTCAGCACGGACTTGTCAACCAGAAACAACATGATCAATTGCCTTTGTGAATTTTCCTCAAATTCTGCACAAGGGGTCAGATCCATCTTTAAGGATGTTTGCATGGTAGTTTCTGGTAGGTAAGCTATGATCTAGCACTGCAATAACAAAACCTCCTGTTACCCCTTTCAGTCTTGTCCCTGGTAGCCAATGGTGTGTTAGATTTTGATCAATGCCTGGCTTGTACAGGCAGTTAGAGCATTTTCCATGCAGGAGTTTACCTTTCCAGTTGTCTTCCATAATATTCAAGCAAACCTTCTTTGCTTTTGTTTCATTTTTTTTTTTTGCATCGATGATAGGTTTGTCACTCTTTGGATCTCTTTGTTCTTTCTGTTTGTTAATTTATAAATCAGGAGAAACAATGGTAAGTCTGTCAGTATTTGGGTGTCTTTTGAGACCCTTTCATTACCAACCCGGCTGAAACTGGCTCTGGCTCTGTAGTACAAATGTCTTATTTTCATAAGGCTTTAATTAAAATCTTCCACCAAACCTTAGTCACAATTTATGTTCCTAACACTAGCTTAATGATAACGCAAATTCGTGAAGCGTTCCATATTCTTATAGGCACAGGAGTGGCTGTGTGGTAAGAAGCTTGTTTACCAGCCACATGGTTCCAGGTTCAGTCCCACTGCGTGGTATCTTGGGCAAGTGTCTTCTGCTAAAGCCCCGGGCCAACCAAAGCCTTGTGAGTGGATTTGATAGACGGAAACTTAAAGAAGCCTGTCGTATATATATATATATGTGTGTGTGTGTGTGTGTTTGTCTCCCTAGCATTGCTTGACAACCAATGCTGGTGTGTTTATGTCCCCGTCACTTAGCGGTTCGGCAAAAGAGACTGATAGAATAAGTACTGGGCTTACAAAGAATAAGTCCTGGGGTTGATTTGCTCGACTAAAGGTGGTGCTCCAGCATGGCCGTAGTCAAATGACTGAAACAAATAAAAGAGTAAAGAGTAAGTTATTTTACTAAATTCTTTGTTATATCTAAAATAATTGGGAGAAACACAGAGCATCTCAAAATAAATACAGTAACGAAAGGGTTAAATTAGTTCATGTCATGACCGGCCACCTTGAAAGTGTCAAATGACAGGCTGACATAATTCATGTAGCATTGTAGAAAGAGGCAGATTCTGAATTGACAGCCAGATACAGACAGGAAGATGAAAAGCAGAACCATCATTTAGTCTTCAAGTAGCATTATCTCAGCTATTTCTAATAGGATGGTGATGGTGTTGGTGGCAGTGGTGGTAGCCATGATAATGGGATTGGATATGTTCTGTCAGTAGGATGTAAATGCTGTCACATGTGTATGTTTGTCTCATTATTATTATCATCATTATTATTATGAAGGGGACGAGCTGGCAGAATTGTTAGCATGCTGGGCGAAAATGCTTACCAGTATTTCATCTGCAGCAATGTTCTGAGTTCAAATTCCGTCAAGGTCGATTGTGCCTTTCATACTTTTGGGGTCGATTAAATTAGTACCAGTTACGCCCTGGGGGTTAATGTTATCAACTTAATCCCTCACTCCAAATTTGAGGCCCTGTGCTTCCAGCAGAAAGGATTATTATTATTATTATTATTATTATTATTATTATTATTATTATTATTGAGTGAGCGAGCAGTTCATGCCATCAAAGTGACACTGGGGTAAAATATACGAAGCCCAGTATACCCATCATGACTACCCGTCTGATAAGGGTACACCAGGCACATGCATCACAACCATATGTGCGCGACATGGTGATCTCATATCAAGATAAACAGCACATGACCTTGCAGGTGGAGCCCAGTTAGAATTTTCTTCAGATCGAGTA
The DNA here is from genome assembly GCF_006345805.1 of Octopus sinensis. NCBI lineage: Eukaryota > Metazoa > Mollusca > Cephalopoda > Octopoda > Octopodidae > Octopus > Octopus sinensis. Next base: position 19,124,680 of record NC_043024.1, read on the forward strand.
ACCCATCCCGCTCAAAAGGTCCCTGAATAAGTGTTGTTTAAGGACGTTGAACGAAACACCCATGTTTCCAGAGGTGAATTATTCAAACCCCAAAGAATCCTTCTCAACACATGGCTATGATGCTCCCCCACTACTTCTGCTCGTGATCAGAGATGCACATATCGTCAGCCACTAAGGGACATGGTCAACTGGTTAAGGTCAAACAACTGATAAGCAAATCTGTGGTATTGAGCAGAATATTATTATTATTATTATTATTGTTGTTGTTATTATTAATATTAATATTAAGGTGGCAAGCTGGTAGAATAATTAGCATGCCAGGTGAAATGCTTAGTGGTATTTTGTCAGCCACTACATTCTGAATTCAAATTCTGCCAAGGTCAACTTTGCCTTTCATCTTTTTGGGGTCAATAAATTAAGTACCAGTGAAACACCGGGGTCAATGTAATTGACTAGTCCTCCTCCCCCAAATTTCAGGTCTTGTGCCTATAGTAGAAAGGATTATTATTATTATCATTATTATTATTATTATTATTATTATTAAAGTGTTGAGCTGGCAGACTCATTAGCATGCCAGGATTTGGTAGTCAGAAATTGAAAGAAGCCTGTCGTGTATATATATATATATGTGCTCCTCATGGTTGAAGGACCAGGAGAAAAGTTTACTTTGCTTAGAAACTGGATGACATTGGTAAAAAAAGGACCATCTGGCCATAAGAAATCTACATCAGTGAATTTTATTGTAACGAATCAGTACTGGCCATAATTTCTATAGTAAATATATAGAGATAACCTTAAAATTTACCCAATCTTGTTGTAGCAGTTTTAATCACACTGCACAATATTTCGGGCAAGTGTCTTCCTTTAACATAGCATTGGGTCATTCCAAATCTTGTGATAGACCCCGGATGCACAGAAACTCCTCAGATGAATTGAAAGTTGAAAGGTTTTTGTTACACACTGTATCATATTGATTCTACTTAAAGATTACATTAAGGGTATTCATGTCTGAGAAATTCTCAACCATTTCGTTTATTAATTCAATGACCATCTGGTTCAATTAATCAAACAACAGAGTTATTTTCACTAAAACTAATTAGAGATCCATTTAATTAAACATTGTGTCTCATCGCATGTATTAAATTACAGGCCTCTGGAAACCTGTAATCCAGTATGACTTATTAAATGGTCATTGGGGATTAGACCATCACTTGGCTAAGCTAGTCTCATCATGTCATCATCATCATCAGCATCATCATAATTGTGCATTATTTACATTATTTACATTATTTACATTCAACAGATATTTATGCTCATCTTGTTTGTTGTTAACACAACGTTTCGGCTGATATACCCTCCAGCCTTCTTCAGGTGTCTTGGGGAAATTTCGAACCTAGGTTCTCATTCCTAAGGTATATTTTTCGATATCCTTATTATTATTATTATTATTATTATTATTATCATTGTTCAGGTCACTGCTTGGAATCGAACTTGGAGTCTTGAGGTTTGTAGCCCTAACTCTTAACCACTATGCCATATGCCCGTGGACATATAGCCCATGATATGGAGGTCATATATGGAGGTCAAGATATGGAGGTCATAATATAAGTGGAAGGGTATTGCCAAAGAAGCATAAGGGCCAAGTGTAGTGCAGTGAATGGTGAAAACTTGGGTATATAGATGGAGGTGGGGGACGACAGGATAGCAATGATACAGTGAGCAGGGCTGTGAGGACAAGATTGGGGAGTGAGAGATAAGCCTAGGGCATGAAAGAGGAAATGTGAGGAAGAGAAGAGATGTAACTTGGTTTGTTGGTGTAGGGTGTGTGGAAAGTTTTATGGTTACATGTGGGTGGAAAACACTGCATCTAGAACTGTTTCCCTGATATGAGAAGGTCTTCACAAGAACCTCATATTGCCAGACATCTCGATCCACTGTCACTTCTTCTGTGAGCCCCAACAACCTGAGATTACAGTTCTGTATTTAAGAGATGAGGAATTATGTACATTATTTACATTATTTACATTTGACATTGATATTTGTCCTCATCTTGTTTGTTGTTAACACATTTTGGCTGATGTACTCTCCAGCCTTCTTCAGGTGTCTTGGGTGAATTTCTCATTCCTAATATTAAAAAGTAAAATAGAAATAATTACATGATGACGGACTGATAGTTAAGTTGCCACTTGGCAGCACCTCGTGTGTCTTCTACCGAATGCTTTATGAGTGAATTTGGTACATGAAAACTGTGTGGAAGCCTGTTGTGTGTGTTTGTTTGTTTGTTTGTTTCCTCCACCGTATGGTAACCAGTGTTGTGTTTTTTACATCCTCATAACTTAGCAGTTTGGCAAAAGAGACCGATAGAATAAGTACCAGACTTACAAAAGTAAGTTCTGGGAATTGATTCGTTTGACTAAGCCCTTCTAGGTGATGCCCCAGCCTGGCCATAGTCCAATAACTGTAACAAGCAACAAATAGAAGATAAATGGTTATACTTAAAACATAGATATAATGCAATGAAAACAGAAGAAACAAAAGAGTTAATCCAGTCATTTGTACTATTTTCATTGTACAGCAAATATGGGAGACAACTCAGGAGAAGTTTCAGCCTTGTTCTGTCCTCATAATACTATCTTATTGTATAAAGACCATGTTATGAAGTAATACACATTAGTCTCTGATATTCTATACTAAAGACATACTCCATAAAAGGATTCTGATATCAGCTTAACTGAAATTTAAATGTACCAGATATAATTAATTTCTGTAATTAAAGCAGTTCTAATTGAACTAATGGAAGAGTTAAAACTCCTACCAGCCATCAAACCTCTACTCTGCTTCTACCCCTTCTGAATTGATCTGGTTACTCACACAAGATATTAAATAGAAGCTTTGAAACTGAGCTATTGAGGAATAAAGACATTCATTCATTCAAAGATTCCCGGAATCGTTATAGGAGTCTTAACGATATTTTAAATTTAATTAGCTACTACTTAGGATATAACTTACTGCTAATGGCGGGGATCAAACGCGCTAATTGAAATAGCTTCGATTGATTGAAGACCTATGTCTGTTTGCTAGATAGACGATGGCTCCACCATCAACACTGCCACCAACACCATCACCACCACCACCACCAGACCCACTGCCATAGTCTCAGTCCCCACCAATGCCACCAATGTTACCATTACCAAATATTTCATCTCACTCGGTGACTCCATATTCTTCCTGTTCAGAGGAATATGTCAAAACAGCGAAAACTTTTATCCGTAATCTTTTCATTTTAATGATTTAAAGGAAATACGATGCCGACCCCATTGTGGACTTCTGGGATTTTCAATGCACAGGGTGTCACTGCTACTGCTGCCACTGCTGCTGCTGCTGAGGTGATGAGGAGGGGTGCTATGTGCTTGTTTGATCAGCAGGAAATAGCAACAAGATGCCAAGCAAATCATACCCCTTGCGAAAGAAGACTACTACTAAAACTACTACTGCTGCTACTACTACTATTACTACTACTACTACTACTACTACTACTAATTCAGCTATTACTACTACTACTACCACTACTACAGCTATTACTACTGTTACTACTACTACTGCTGCAGCTGCTGCTACTACCAGCACTACTATCATCGCAATCACCACCACTATCACCACCAGCTCCATCACTACTACTACAACCACCACTAACATCGCCACCACCAACACCGACACCACCAATACCTATTTCTTTACTACCCACTAGGGGCTAAACACAGAGAGGACAAACAAGGACAGACAGACGGATTAAGTCGATTATATCGACCCCAGTGTGTAACTGGTACTTATTTAATCGACCCCGAAAGGATAAAAGGCAAAGTCGTCCTCGGCGGAATTTGAACTCAGAACGTAACGACAGATGAAATACCGCTAAGTATTTCGCCTGGCGTGCTAACTTTTCTGCCCGCTCGCCACCACCACTACCAACACCACCACACCCACTGCTACCACAAGCACCAACACCACCCCACCACCACCTCTGTTGCTACCACTGCTGCTGCTGCTGTTGCCACTACTGCTACTACTGCCACTGCTGCCGGCCAACAGGCCTTTTCCTGCAGATACTTCATAAATGAACTGAACACTGCTGCCCTCTATGTCTGTAGTATGTGCGTATCTATGAGTAATATACATTTGTTTGGATGTGGGGATAGATGGGAGTATGCAGGTGTATATGCATATATGTATGTTTGAGTATCTACATATGTGTATGCGTGTATGTAATTACTCAGTTTTATTTCAAGAATTCTCGCCAATAGAGAAAGAGTTGGTTTCTAACCTAGACCCAAGACTCCTTCATTGGAATTTCAACATTAACAACAGGGTATTTTTGTATGTATGTATGTGTGTATACGTGCAGATTTGTATGTTTTGCTTTATGTATGTATTCTTGTGTATATAGTTGCATATCAAGACATGCTCATAATAACTGACAATAACTCTGAGCACCTTTTCAAACTCCACCCATCTAACACCCGGGGACATGTTTACAAAGTCAGAAAACAGCACAGCTCCCATGACTTTCAGAAACATTTTTTCACGCTATGAGTTGCTGAAGCATGGAACAAACTGCCGGCATCAGTTGTTAGTTGACGGAGCACTGCATCCTTCAAAACTTCCATGCTTCCTGAGATTCGCCAACACTACACCTGATTTTCACCCCTCCATACACACACAAGCATGTATCTGACTCATACACTGTTCACTTCCCAGACATTTGTACATTACTGCATATGCTTTATATGCACTTTTGACAAGTTGTGGTGCACCTGAGCACTGTATACAATAATTTCATTATTATATTATTATATTTAAACGATAAACTTCTGGAAAGTTTTACAGATTTTTACAGTTCCAGTGAGGGAGTGGAACTGTATGTATGTGTGTGTGTGTATGTGTGTATGTGTGTGTGAATGTATGTGTGTATATATGTATGTGTGTATCTAGGTATGTATGTATGTGTGTATGTATAAATTTGTGTATGTATGTGTGTGTATGTACAGATGTATGTATGTAAGTAGGTTTTTTGTAGGTTTTATCTTTCTTTTCTATCTTTCACTTATATCAGTCATTAGACTGTGGCCATGCTAGAGCAGCGCCTTGGAGAATTTTTAGTCGAGTAAATCTACCCCAGGACTTATTCTTTGTAAGCCTAAAACTTATTCTATTGGTCGCTTTTGCCAAACTGCTAAGTTACGGGGACATAAGTACACCAGCATCAGTTGTCAAATGATAGTGTGGGGACAAACACAAGTGCACACACAGATACACACACACACACATGCAAACACATATATGAAGAGCTTCTTTCAGTTTCCATCTACCAAATCTACTCACAAAGCTTTGGTCAGCTTGAGGTTATAGTAGAAGACACTTGTCTCAGGTGACATGCAATGAGACTGAACCCAGAACCATTTGGTTCAGAAGCAAGCTTCTTACCACATAGCCATACCTGTGCCTATTTTCTCCTATCCCTTTCTGATGAAGAGCGTAGGCTCGAAGCGTAAAAGACTTTCTCACTTTCCTGACTGTCAAACTAATACACTTGTTTGTTGTTCATATGCCTGTCTTCATCTTTTGCTTTTCTGTAAATTTCAACTATATATATAATATATATATATATATATATATATATATATATATATACACACACACACTAGCAGTATTGCCTGGCGTTGCTCGGGTTTGTTTCGACCCATTAGAATTAGAATTTTTGAAAAGTAAAAATTTTGTATAATGTACGAGGGGCATTCAATAAGTAATGCCCCTGACCCACGTCCCATAGCAGTAGAGCAACAAAACTTGGCACAGTTATTAGTCTTTCTCTACATAGGAACCACCCAGAGTTACGCATTTCTCACATCGTTTGATGCAACTCTGGAGACGGTTTTTGTAGAAGACCCCAGCTTGGTCCTCCAACCACGACGTGACTTCAGAAATCAAGGCTGCATCATCTGGGAAATGCTTTCCTTTCAAAATCAACTTCATGGCTGGGAAGAGGTGAAAATCAGAGGGTGCAAGGTCAGGAGAGTAGGGGGATGGGAGAGGAGTTCATAGCCACATGCCTGTGCTTCTGATCTGGCGACACACGAGTTGTGAACCGGAGTGTTGCCCTGCAGGAGGAGGATGCCTTTGCTGATCTTGCCCCGCCTCTTGATTTTGATAGCTTCTCTTAATCTCCTCAAAAGTGAAGCATAATAGGCTCCTGTAATTGCGGTACCCTTTGCCAGGAAATCTGTCATCACTACTCCATCCTGGTCCCAGAAGACTGTGAGCATGACCTTGCCAGCGGAGGGCTGCACCCTTGCTTTCTTGGGAGGAGGTGAGTCACGGTGCTTCCACTGCATTGACTAGGCTTTGGTCTCTGGATCATAGTGATGGACCCAGGTTTCATCCTGTGTAATCAGTCTTTTGAAAAATTTTGACTCATCTTCTTGGCACATCTCCAAATTCATCCTCGAGCACTCAACGCGTTCTTGCTTCTGGAAAGGTGTGAGCAACCTGGGAATCCATCTGGCAGACACCTTTTGCATATGCAAATGGTCATGAATGATAGTTTCCACAGACCCGGTACTAATCTTGACCTCATTGGCTATTTGACGAATAGTTATGCGTCGATCTTCCAAAATGGCAGCCTCAACTTGATGGACAGATGCCTTATCAATAGCAGAAGTGGGGGCGACCAGATCTGGGAGCTGTTTCCACAGAGTTCCGACCATGTTTGAATTCACGATGCCAGCGTTTTACAAGGTCATATGATGGGGCATCATCACCATAAGTTACTTTCATTTCATCGAAAGTCTCCCGTGGTGTACGTCCTTTCAAATACAAAAACCGGATCACTGCTCGACACTTAACAGGCTCCATTTCACACTTGACTCAGTTCAAACACCTGTAAATCAGAAACCACAATTAGTGCAGAGCTGTAATTTACCACTTAATCTATAGAGATATAAATAATTGCACCTGCAAAATGTCAGCTAGATCAAACAACTGCAAGTGAGTCAGGGGCATTATTTATTGAACGTCCCTCGTAGCTTGTTATTCTCTTTAAGTGAACATTTTTCTGGTTGAAATACACTGAAAAATGGCGACACAGCAGAAAAAAATTGTAAAAAATAGGGATTTTCATAGAAATAAAAGCACCTTTTTTATGTAAATAATTGTTGGTGTTAACATGGACCAATTTGAATTTTTTCTTCTACGGAAGGAAGAGCAAGCCTTCTTCTATCATACTCTCAATTTTGCTCAACTTGCACCACAGGGTCTCAGAGGAGATAGTGTTAGTTGAAGGCTACCAAACCTGCCATACACAGACAACTTCAGCTTTATATATATATATATATATATATATATATATTATCATCATCATTGTTTAACATCTGCTTTCTATGCTGGCATGGGCTTGGCAGTTTGGCTTACAACTGGCAAGCCAAGAGGTTACACCAGGCTCCAATCTAATCTGGTAAGGTTTCTACAGCTGGATGCCCTTCCTAACGCCAACCACTCCAAGAATGTAGTGGGTGCTTTTACATGCCACCAACATGGGAGCCAGTCGGGCAGTACTGGCACCAACCATACTTGCACAGTACTTTTTATGTGCTACTGGCATGGGTAACAGTCAGGTGGGACTGGCATCAGCCATGACAATGATTTTAGAAGGTTTTCTCAAGCACAGCATATTTCCCAATGATTGAAGTGTACTCTTAAATGTGACACTGGCAATGGCCACAGCTACAATCTCACTTGGCTTGCCTGGTCTTCTCAAGTACAGCATATCTCCAAAGGTCTCAGTCACTTGTCATTGCCTCTGTGAGGCCCAACGTTTGAAGGTCGGTCTTCACCACTTCATCCTGTGTCTTCCTGGGTCTACCTCTTCCACGTGTTCCTCCCACTGTTAGGGTGTGACACTATTCACACAGCTCTCCTCATCCATACATAACACATGACCATACCAGCTGGTCATGTTGAAGATGATGATGATCATGATCATGATGTTGAAAATGATGATGACGATGACAATAGCGATGAGGATGATGGCTGGTGATGCTGCTACTGATGATGATAATAAGGGTGTTGATGAGGATCATGATGATAGTGATGATGATGAACCTGATGATGATGAACATGATAATGGTGATCATGAAGAGGAGGCAGAAGAGGATAAGGCTAATAATGATGATGATGATGATGATGTATATGTGTTGCCTGTTTGTAGTAGTACATAAAAAACACTTGTCTTACTCTGTAGACCAAAGACAGTGCCATGCAGTGAAATTGAACCAGGCATCAAAATGTTCGGAAACCAAGCTGCTTAACCACTCAGCCAAACATTATGAAATTCGGCAGCCCCATCCTATTCTCATAGCCAAACAGCTAATGCGATTTCTATGAACTTCTATAAGCTTGTACGGCAATGAGAATATATTTGCCAGGCGCATATTATTTTGAATTTCTTCTGAGAGACAATAAGTTATTTAAATCTTCCTGAGAGTGAAATTCACAATGGTAGCTATGACGATTCAGCAATTGTTGAATTTTGATTGATATAAATCCTATCTGTAACATGCAGATGTGTGCTGATAATGTGAAGTGCATGCATCAGTAGGTTTCTGTGTTGGGTCAGTAGATTTCGTTCACAGCCAATGAAATGAGGTGAATATGGAATATCTGGAATATGGTATAATGCGCTAACAGAGCTGTCTACATTATGTATAGGTAACTGACCAGACTATCAAACACACATTTACATATTTGTAGACAGATCTCTGTGTGTGCGTGTGTGTATGTGTGTGTAAATATAAGGAGAGACAGATTAGCATATATACATACATACATATATATATCACACACACACACACATATATACATACATATATACATATATATACATACATTGTATATGTGTATATATATCATCATCATCATCGTTTAACGTCCGTTTTCCGCGCTAGCACGGGTATACATTATATATATATATATATATATTATATACACAGTGGGGGGAAATAAATATTCGTATATGTATATATATATATATATATATATAATATACACAGTGGGGGGAAATAATATTCGTATATGTGTATATAATATATATATAATATAATATATATATATATATAATATATTATATATACACAGTGGGGGGAAATAAATATTCGTATATGTATATATATATATATATATATATATATATATATCTACACACAGTGGGGGGAAATAAATATTCGTATATGTATATATATATATATATATATATATATATATATATATATACACAGTGGGGGGGGGGATAAATATTCGTACATGTCAAAATTCTTATTTATTTAATTTCTAATGAACATAAATGGGATATACCAATACTATATTTGCATACAAATGCATAACTAAGAATATGCAAAAGAAACTAAAAAATTATAGTTACTAAGGAATTTATATTCAATTATAATTATTTAGGGGTGAAAAAAGTATTCGTACAGAACATAAATAACTGATAATTCTGATTTAATACTTCGTAGCATAACCATTATTCAGTTCCACTTCAACCAATCTCTTCTTGTAGTTCTTAATCAATGACTTGCATGCTTCTTTAGGAATTTTTTCCCATTCTTCTTGACCAATTTTCTTCAAATCTGCAATGCACGTTGGGGTTCTTGAATGAATTTTAATTTTCAATAACACCACAAATTTTCAATGGGGTTCAAGTCAGGTGACTGGCTTGGCCATTCTAATAATTTTATATTGTGATCGACAATCCATTTTTTGGTAGACTTCGCCGTGTGCTTAGGATCGTTATCCTATTGTATAACCCATCCTTCACAAAGCTGGAGCTTTTCTACAGAGTCCCATAAATTATTGTTCAAAATATTTTGGTACATCTCTGCATTCATTCTACTATCTATCCCATCTATCTATTGCCAGTACCATTTGCAGAGAAACACCCCCACACCATGATGTTGCCACCTCCAATCTTTACAGTAGGAATTGTTTTTTTCAGTGAATAGCTGATACCATCTTTCCTCCAAACATATATATGTACACACACACACACACACACACACACACATATATATATATATACATACATATGTACACACGCACACATATACATATATATATATATAGTTAATCCAAACATGAAAACACAAAGAGAAAACACAACTCGAGGATGTGGAACAAGTATAGCGTTACTGGACGCTTGGGAAAGGAAAGAAAGAAGGAGGATTTAACATTTCGAGTGGAGCTCTTCATCAGAAACATAGGTTAGGGCAGTGAACTCATGGTCGTAGAATCGCAGTTTCGATTTCCAGACTGGGCGTTGTGAATATTTATTGTGCGGAAACTCCTAAAGTTCCATGAAGCTCCAGCAAGGTGGGGGAGGCGAACCCTGCTGTATTCTTTCACGCCATTTTCTCCCTTTTTCTTCCTGTTTCTGTTGTACCTGTATTTCAAATGGGCCAGCCTAGTCACACGCTGTGTCACGCTGAATCTCCCCCGAGAACTACGTTAAGGGTACACGTATCTGTGGAGTGCTCAGCCACTTCCACATTAATGTCACGAGCATGCTGTTCCATTGATCAGATCAACTGGAGGATCTTTTCCTTTTGAACGGCAGTTTTCAACATAATTTCTAGTTAACTAAACACTTTTAAACTTCGTATACTGGTAGAATGTGTTAATAAAACATCATTTTTTCTTGGCTTTATTGAGAAAATTCTATAGTTTGTAAGATATTTCCACTTTAAAATCGAGCATTTTGGCAATTTTAACCAATCGCTGACCTCCATTTGGGGTGAAAACTTTCCATGCTGTATGAATATGTTCCTCGTTTAAGAAACAGATTGGGTTTATTTACATTTGCGAAGAAACAAAGATACCCTAACCCTAAAATAGATTCAAATGCAATAGATCGATACTAGGGTTATAATTATGGGTGACAATTTCATATGACACTGCTACGGAAAATGGGATTTTTTTCTAGCAGCGTCAAATTAAATTGTCACCCATAATTATAACCCTAGTATCGATCTATTGCATTTCAATCTATTTTAGGGTTAGGTTAGTTAGGGTTAGGGGTGGGAGAAGGGTATCTTTTTTTCTTCAGAAATGTAAATAAACCCAATCTGTTTCTTAAAGGAGGGACATATTCATACAGCACGGAATGCTGTTTACGTCAATGGAGGTCAGCGATTGGTTAAAATTGCTGAAATGCTCGAAATTAAAGTGGAAATATCTTACACAAACTATGGAATTTTCTCAATAAAGCCAAGAAAAAATGATGTTTTATAAACACATTCTACCAGTATACGAAGTTTAAAAGTGTTTAGTTAACTAGAGATTGTGTTGAAAACTGCCGTTCAAAAGGAAAAGATCCCAACTGGAACCCTCATCATCATAACCAACGGAGTGCCACGGTTAAGACAGTGAACTGGTAGAATTATTAGCATGCTGGGTGGAATGCTTAGTAGTCTTAACTCTGTCTTCATGTTCGGAGTTCAAATTCAGCAGAGGTTGGCTTTGCCTTTCATCCACTCAGGGTCAATAAAATCAGTACCAGTTATGCACTGGGGTTGATGTAATTGACTATACCCAGCCCCGAATTCCAGGCCTTGTGCCTATTTTAGAATGGTTTATTGTTATTCCTATTATTATTAAGACTTAGCTTTGGCAGAATCGTTAGCACCCTGGGTGAAATGTTTAATAGCATTTCGTCCATCCTTACATTCTGAGTTCAAGTTCTGCTCAGGTCAACTTTGCCTTTTATCCTTTTGGGGGTCAATAAATTAAGTACCAGTTGAATACTGGGATTGCTGTAATCGACTTAACCTCTTCCCCATAGTTTCAGGCCTTGTGCCTTTAGTAGAAAGGATTATTATTATTATTATTATTATTATTATTGAGTGAGAGAGCAGTGCATGCCATCAAAGTGGTACTGAGGTACAAATATACGAAGCCCAATATACCCATCATGACTACCCGTCTGATAAGGGGACACCAGGCACATGCATCACAACCATATGTGCGCGACATGGTGATCTCACATCAAGATAAACAGCACATGACCTTGCAGGTGGGGCCCAGTTAGAATTTTCTTCAGACTGAGTAATCCATTCCACTCAAAAGGTTCCTGAATAAGGATTGTTTAAGGATGATGAACAAAACACCCATGTTTTTTTCAGAGGTGAATTACTCAAAGCCCAAAGAATCCCTCTCAACATATGGCTATGATGTGCCTCCATTACTTCTGTACATGATCATAGATGCGCATATCGTCAGCCACCAAGGGACATGCTCAACTGGTCAAACAATTGACAAGCAAATCTATGGTATTGAGCAGAATATTTGCTGTAGCCCATCTTTTATACCAAGACGAAACATAATACTTCCAATCAGTTAAGATGAGAAGCCATGAGAGCCACTGTTATTATTATTATTATTATTATTATTATTATTATTGTGGCTGTGTGGTAAGTAGCTTGCTAACCAGCCACATGGTTCCGGGTTCAGTCCTACTGCGTGGCATCTTGGGCAAGTGTCTTCTGCTGTAGCCCCGGGCCGACCAATGCCTTGTGAGTGGATTTGGTAGATGGAAACTGAAAGAAGCCTGTCGTATATATGTATATATATATATGTGTGTGTGTCTGTGTTTGTCCCCCTAGCATTGCTTGACAACTGATGCTGGTATGTTTACGTCCCCGTCACTCAGCGGTTCGGCAAAATAGACCGATAGAATAAGTACTGGGCTTACGAAGAATAAGTCCCGGGGTCGATTTGGTCGACTAAAGGCAGTGCTCAAGCATGGCCACAGTCAAATGACTGAAACAAGTAAAAGAGTAAAAGAGTTAGAGTATTATTATACACACACACACACACACACACATATATATATATTTATAGGAATGGGTTCATGCTTTCGCTATTTGATAAATCTGACTCATATATTGTTTTCATGATTGTTAAATTGTTAAATTAAAACAAAATAATATTGCAAAGTTTAAACAATGAAATAAATTCACTTTTATGCTGACACGCACATAAGTAATTACTGCGGAATTGTAAGTAAAAACAATTTCAATTTGCGTCTGGAACGGAACTTAAAAATCAAATAAAATCATTTATCAGAATTTAGAACTACTTACAACACACACAAATGTATATATAATGTATGTGTATATATGTATGTATGTATGCGTATATACTGTAAAGTTTCGGGCTTTAAGAGTTTTGCGAAAGGCTTTGTTGGAAGCACAACCGTCCGAATTTTATTTAAAGGACTCAGAAAAATTGAAGGACAACTGCAATAAGTGTGTGAATCTGAGAGGGGAATATCTTGAATAAAATCATCATTAACTGATCCTCCTCTATTTTCTTTTACCCAAATCTATGAACTTTTCAGCATCCCATTTACAGATATATATATATATATATATATTTATATTATAATATATATACACATATGTGTGTGTGTGTGTGTGTGCGTCATCATCATCGTTTAACGTCTGCTTTCCATGCTAGTATGGGTTGGACGATTGATTGAGGGCTGGCAAACCCGATGGCTGTGCCAGGCTCTAATCTTGATTTGGCAGTGTTTCTACAGCTGGATGCCCTTCCTAATGCCAACCACTCCGAGAGTGTAGTGGGTGCTTTTTACGTGCCACTGGCACAGGAGCCAGTCAGGCGGTACTGGCAACGACCTCACTCAAATCTTTTACACATGCCACCAGCACAGGTGCCAGTAAGGCGACGTGTAGATCATGCTCAAATGATGCCCTTTAAGTGCCACTGGCACGGAAGCCAGTTAGGCCGCTCTGTCATGTGTGTATATATATATATATATATATATATATATATATATATATATGTATTAATGGAAAACCACTATTATTGGCTGATGAGTACTCAGCATCTTAAATCTGCTGTAATACTTACAAACTTTAATAAAATGATGTAGTACGAAACGATCGTACCAAATTACGGAGTCATTCTGTTGCTTATTTTTGAGTATATATATATTATATATATATATATATATATATATATAATGGGCATGGGTAGGCGCGGGCATGGCCGTGTGGTTGGGAGCTTGCTTCCTAGTTACATGGTTTCGGGGTCATCCCACTGCGTGGCATTTTGGGTAGGTGTCTTCCGCTATAGCCCTGAGCCGACCGGAGCTTTGTGATTGAATTCGATAGGCAGGAGTTACTGCTGTGTGTGCATGTGTTGTATAGCTGTTCAGTGCCTCTCTGAAAGAGAGAGAGGACATATCATCATCATCCTCATTTAACGTCCGCTTTCCATGCTAGCATGGGTTGGACGTTCAACTGGAGTCTGGGGAGCCCGAAGGCTGCACCAGGCCAGTCAGATCTGGCAGTGTTTCTACAGCTGGATGCCCTTCCTAATGCCAACCACTCCGAGAGTGTAGTGGGTTGCTTTTTACGTGCCACTGGCACAGGAGCCAGTCAGGTACTGGCAACGACCTCACTCAATCTTTTACACATGCCACCAGCACAGGTGCCAGTAAGGCGACGTTGGTAACGATTGCTCAAATGATGCCCTTTAAGTGCCACTGGCACGGAAGCCAGTTAGCCGCTCTGTCATGTGTGTATATATATATATATATATATATATATATATATATATATATGTATTATGGGAAAACCGCTATTATGGCTGATGAGTACTCAGCATCTTAAATCTGCTGCTGGTAATATTACAACTTTTAATAAAATGATTGTAGTAGTAAAACGATCGTACCAAATTAACGGAGTCATTCTTGTTGCTTTATTTGAGTATATATATATATATATATATATATATATATATATATATATGGGCATGGGTAGGCGCGGGCATGGCCGTGTGGTTAGGGAGCTTGCTTCATAGTTACATGGTTTCGGGGTCAATCCCACTGCGTGGCATTTTGGGTAGGTGTCTTCCGCTATAGCCCTGAGCCGACCGGAGCTTTGTGATTGAATTCGATAGGCAGGAGTTACTGCTGTGTGTGCATGTGTATGTATAGCTGTTCAGTGCCTCTCTGAAAGAGAGAGAGGGACATATATCATCATCATCCTCATTTAACGTCCCTTTCCATGCTAGCATGGGTTGGACGGTTCAACTGAGTCTGGGGAGCCCGAAGGCTGCACCAGGCCAGTCAGATCTGGCAGTGTTTCTACAGCTGGATGCCCTCCTAACCGCCACCACTCTGTGAGTGTAGTGGGTGATTTATGTGCCACCGACACAGGTGCCAGACGAGGCTGGCGAAAACGGCCACGCTCGGATGGTGTTTTTTTTATGTGCCACCGACACAGGTGCCAGACAAGGCTGCAGACGGCCACGCTCGGATGGTGTTTTTATGTGCCACCGACACAAGTGCCAGACGAGGCTGGCGAACGGCCACGATCGGATGGTGTTTGTTACGTGCCCACAGCACGGAGGCCAGTCGATGCGGTACTGGCTAGGCCGTACGTTCGGATGGTTTTTCTTGTGTGCCACCCGCACATAAATATATATGAGTGGATGCTGAAAAGTTCCTGGCTTTGGTTATTTCTCTATGTTGAACCATTAATCCCTACGCATTTTATTCTCTTTCCATTCCATTTATTTTTCATTCTCTCTCCCCATTTTACCTCTCAATCCTTTCTGTTGAAGACTTTTCCATTCTTTCCATGCATCAAACTGATAGATCTGCTTGTTGTTCCCTCCCCAGTCTCCATCTTTCATTTTCTGTAAATTTGAACTACACACACACACACACACACACGCAGTCGAGGGATCGTGGGTTCGAATCTCAGACCCGGGTGATGTGTGTGTGTTTATGAGTGAAACACCTAAGCTCCACGCGGCTCCAGCAGAAGGTAAGGGCAAACTTCTGTTGAGTCTTTCGCCACAACTTTCTCTCAATCTTTCCTCCTGCATCTTGCAGCTCACCTGTGATGGACCGCCGTCCCATCTAGGTGGGGAACCTATATGCTAAGGAAACCAGAAAACCAGCCCTTATGAGTGCCAGGCATGGCTTGGGAAGGAACAAACAACACAAGCATTGGCCACATTGCCGTTATGAGGCCCAACACTCACACACACATACACACATGTGATGCACATATTGATGTGGACAGCTGTGTACAGAAGTGCTGATCTCTTATAGTGGAAGGGAGCTATGTTAGTGGGAGACCTAGGAAGACATGGGGTGGGGTGGTGAAGCATGATCTTCGAATGTCGGGCCTCTTGGAGCCAATCACTAGTGACTGAGATCTTTGACAATATAACATGCTTCACAAGACCCATCAAACCAAGTGAAATCATAATTGTGGCGGTTGTCAGTATCCCGTATATGACACCCATGCCAGTGTCGGGCATCCCTGTGGTTGTAAAACAAGCTACTTACCACACAGCAACTCCTGTGTGATCGATGCCAGTGCCGGGCTGATGCCAGCGCTGCCTTGACTGGCTTCTGTGCTAGTGGCACGTAAAAAGCAGCAACTGATCGAGGCCGCTGCCAGCCTCCCCTGGCACCTGTGCCGGTGGCACGTAAAAAGCATCCACTACAATCACGGAGTGGTTGGCGTTAGGAAGGGCATCCAGCTGTAGAAACACTGCCAGATCAGACTGGGCCTGGTGCAACCTTCTGGCTTCCCAGACCCTGGTCGAACCGTCCAACCCATGCCAGCATGGAGAACGGATGTTAAATGATGATGATGATGATATATATATATCCTTGTCAGTGACAGGCACCCATGCCAGTGGCACGTAAAAAGCAACTTTCGAGCGTTGGGCCTCATAAAAGCAATGTGGCCAATGCTTGTGTTGTTTGTTCCTTCTCGAGCCACACCTGGCTCATAAGGTCCGGTTTCCTGGTTTCCTTGGCATATAGGTTCCCCACCTGGACGGGACGCCAGTCTGTCGCAGGTGAGCTGCAAGATGCAGGAGGAAAGAGTGAGAGGAAAGTTGTGGCGAAAGACTCAGCAGAAGTTCGCCATTACCTTCTGCCAGAGCCGCATGGACCTTAGGTGTTTCACTCCTAAACACACACATCGCTCGATCTGAGATTCAAATCCACAATCCCTCGACTGCGAGTTCGCTGCTCTAGCCTCTAGGCTATGTGCCTCCACAATGTTTGTGTTGCGTAATTATATACATATATTTGTTACCTGTTCCAGTCATTAGACTGCAGCTATGCTGGTGCCCGGCCATGAAGAGTTTAGTCAAACAAATCATATAATAATAATAATAATAATAATAATAATAATTGTGTACAGTGCTCAGGTGCACGACAACTCATCTAAAGTGTAATATAATCAGGTGTAGTTTCGGCGGATTTCGGAAAGCATGAGGGCCTTAAATGCAGTGTCATGGCAGTCAACAACTGACGCAGGCAGTTTATTCCATGCTTCAGCAACTCTGAGCGTGAAAAAATGTTTCCGAAAGTCATGAGAGCTGTATTGTTTCGACTTTGTAGGCATGTCCACGTGTGTTAGACACATGGAGATCAAAAAGGTGTTCAGTGTTGTTGTTGGTGAGGTGGTTGATAACTTTGTGGGTGTTTACCAAGTCCGTCGCCAGACGCCGGAGCTTCAGTGAATCCATGCCCAGGGAAACAAGGCGCTCAGAATATGGTAGGTGTCTGATGGAGGGTATGCGTTTGGTTGCACGTCTCTGGACAGATTCCAGGAGGTCAATGTTCTGTGCAAGATAGGGGTTCCAAACTGATGATGCAAATTCCAAGTGTGGTCGTACCATAGCTGTATACAGTTTTAAATAGATGGCTGGAGAGCGGCTAACAAAAGACCTGCTGAGTGATGCCAAGACACCCTCGGCCTTCCTGACAATCTTAGAGATATGCTTTGTCCAACGCAAATCACTGCTGACAGTGATGCCTAGGTCACGCTCACAAGAGGATTTCTTGATATCAGTGTTGTGGAGGGAGTATGTGAACGCAGGGTTTTTTCTCCCAAAATGCATGGTGGTACACTTGTCCACAGCCAGTTTCAGTTGCCAGTCTGTGATCCATTGCTGCATTGTGTCTAGGTCTGATTGCAGGAAAGAGTTGTAGACATCAGGATCTGTCCTCTTGTTTCAAGGTACAGCTTGATGTCGTCTGCATATTTCAATACTGTGGCATTCTTTAAATTGGCATCTATGTCGTTAATGTATGCCACAAACAAGAGGGGACCAAGGACAGATCCCTGTGGTACAACCCGATGACATCTCATATGGTGTAGAGTGCTGTCCTAGAAATGTGACAACCTCCTTTCGGCTGACGAGAAGGATTTCAACCAGTTAAAAAGGTCATCCCCCACACCCATTGCAGAGAGTTTCACCATAAGCCTTTTGTGTGGCACAGAGTTGAAAGCCTTAGCAAAGTCAAGGTAGACAACATCCATCCACCCATGAGCACGTCAATAATCTGAGTAATGTCCTCAGGAACTCGACAAGCTGGTCACTGCAGCTGGAGTTAGGGACAATCCATATTGTGAGGGTCGGATGAGACTGTGAGAGCTCCAGAAGTTCCAGAGTGTTTCTCTGACACCCGATTCCATCAGTTTTGCAATACAGCTAGTGAGACTGACTGGGCGATAGTTGACAGGTGATGTGCGGTCGCCCTTTTGACACAGAGAATGACACTGGCAGTTTTCCACTGCTCCGGAGTAGCACCATTGTTGAGACAGTACTGGAAGAAAATAGATAACTGGTGTAAAAGGAAGTGCCTGCCACGTTTGAGAAGCAGGTATGTAACTCCATCGAGACCAGGGGAGGCATAGTTGCGCTTTTTTTTGAAGGTGACGTCGCAGCATTGCAGGTGTAAATTCCATAGTTGTTATGGAGTTTGCTGTTAGTGATGGTGAAGATGGACATCTTGACTTTCAACAGTGAATATGTTTGCATAGCACTCGGCAATGAGTTCTGCGCATTCCTTGGGGTCGTCAGTGATCTGGTTTGTGTGAGGTTGCAAAGAGGGCCCACTGGAGAGTGAGGTCTCTGCTTTGAGTGCACATATTTCCAGAAAACCTTACTGTCAGGATTGGCTGCTATGCACTGTTCAAATTCAAGCACTGCTTTTTTTTGTTACTTGCTTGAGATGATTGGAGGATTTATTCCGCTTCTTCTGTTGGTGTCTGATTTATGCAACCTGTATTCCTGTTCAGCATCCGACGTTCCCTCCTGGCAAGTCGGACCGCTGAAGTTTCCCAATTGCCCTTTTGGGGCGGTTCTTTCTCTTTTTTTGTTTACGTGGCACTGATGCTGCACATGCTGCCCATATTGAGTCCAGGATACTCTGGAGTATAGTATTCACATCTCCAGAGTTGTAGAATTCACGCCAGTTTGGGTGCTGTAGTTCAGTGTGGTACAGGTTCCATCTGCTCTCTTCCAATCGAAGGAAGCAGATTGGAGATGGTTCAGGTTTTTGTTGCCCGCAAGAGCCAGATTGGCGATGATCATAGCATGATCAGAGTCACCTAGAGGTTCCTCCGTAGTGCAATTGATAACCGCTTCAGGAGTTGTGGTGAAGAGCAGGTCCAAGGTGTTGTCCCTCTGTTGGAGAGGTGACTACTTGTGACCAGTTTGAGTCCAGCACAAGCTCAACAAAATCGTTTGCACTCTGTGGCCAATGGAAGGTCTCCCAATCAATCTCAGGATGATTGAAATCGCCTGCAATAAACACATAAGTGGCTGTTTTCCTGGCAGCAGCTCGGAGGACATTGCAAAGCTGTGTGTCCCGATGGTAACTTGGGGGACGATAAACAACGCCAAGCAGGAGTGTTGACATGGTCATACGCACGTCACAGAAAAAAACTTCTTCTGTGATTCGTTCAAATCGGCACAAGGAATTACCAAAAAATTTGAACGAACGTAGACCATCACACACCACCACGGCGGTTAGTGCGGTCCTTACGGAAGAGGTTGTACCCCGTAATGTTGAAAACCCCATCACAGAGTAAGGAATGCGCCCATGTTTCCGTGACAGTGATGAAGTCAGGGTCAACACTTCTGACGTAGGCGTTGAACAAATGTATTTTGTTGCATAAACTGCGAGCATTTAAGGACAACAATTTGTACCCTGCTCGCAGTTTATGATGGTGTGTAGAGGATGGCAGGTTGTTCTGGCTTAGTTTCCCTGAGTTGCTGTAGTCTTTTAGTTATTGTGGGTAGAGAGCACTCAGACCAGCTGGTATCTCTCTTCCACGTTTCAGCAGTCTTGACAAATCTCCAGATTTGTCCATCTTCCCGAAGACTGAAGCTTTCCTGTAGAGCTGAGTTCCTATTCAGGGAAGCCACTACACGTAGCTTCGGACGTACATCGGACGGTAAGCCTGGGCGTGTTCGGAAGGTGGTCCGATTTTCACGTCCAGCTTTAACTGAGGCCAGATGGTAAGAGGTTTGCCTCAGTGTGGTCCGTAAAAGACAACTTGATGAGCCTAGGTTTTGGGCCAGGTCGTCCAAGGCGGATAGCCCCGTTGGGGGAACGCAGCTAGGTCTTTGGCTGAGTTGGCAGCAAAAGCCTGAAGATCAGCCATGTCTCTGGCACCCCATGGCAATGACTTCATGGGTGGCAGAATCCGCGGCCTTAAATGCGACAAGAGGTACAGGTACAGGGAGGTTCTTTAGCAGAGCATTCCGATAAGACCCCTCATTGTGGAGTCCAACCTGAATGGTTGCTTTTATCCTGCTACTACTTTCCCTTTTTAAAGCACAGATCGATTGTTGCAGTTCTGCAAGAACCGCACTGGTCAATTGGTGTTGTTGTTGTTGCTGATGTTGCTCTAGTTGTGGTTGATTTTGTTGTTGCTGTTGTTGTTGTTGATGTTGTTGGCCAATACTAATTGATCTTTAAAGCCTTGTACTTATTTTATCAGATTCTTTTGCCGAACTGTTAAGCTTCATTAACAAACCATCACTAGTTGCCAAATAAATATATGAATACATAAATGTACTTGCAAGGCTGTGAGCCACTCTTCGGCTATCTATCTGCGGCTTTATATAGCTATGGTAAGACCTCACCTGTCTGGAACCCCTATCTTGCCTAGGATATTAAACGTCTGGAAGCCGTTCAGCGACATGCAACCAAGAGAATACTCTCCATCAGGCATTTGCCATATTCTGAATGCCTTACTTCCCTGGGCATGGATACATTGAAACTCCGACGTCTGGCAGCTGACTTGGCAGACACCCATAAAATTATTAACCATCTTACAAACAATAACTCTGAGCACCCTTTCAAACTCCACCTGTCTAACACCCATGGACATATTTTCAAAGTCAGAAAACAGCACAGGTCCCATGACTTCGGAAACATTTTTCACGCTGAGAGTTGCTGAAGCATGGAACAAACTGCCGGCATCAGTTGTTAGTTGTCGGAGCACTGCATCCTTCAAAACTTCCATGCTTCCTGAGATTCGCCAACATTACACCTGATTTTCTCCCCTCCATACACACGCAAGCATGTATCTGACTCATACACTGTTCACTTCCCAGACATTTGTACATTACTGCATATGCTTTATACGCACTTTTGACAAGTTGTGGGGCACCTGAGCACTGTATACAATAATCTCATTATTATTTTAAATCCAAATAGATGAGGATGCTGGTATAAAATGATTCTAAGAAGAATCTTTAGCAGGAACAAAGTCTGACAGCTGGTTCAAGAAAATATAGGTTGGTATTGGCTTTATATTCCTGATGCTAATTAATTAAGCTGTATAAGGGGATAATTATCCTATTTATTTCTTCATTATATATGTATATATATATATATATATATACACACACACACATACTCTTTACTCTTTTACTCTTATACTTGTTTCAGTCATTTGACTGAGGCCTTGCTGGAGCACTGCCTATTAGTCAAGCAAATTGACCCCAGGACTTATTCTTTGGATGCCTAGTACTTATTCTATCGGTCTCTTTTTGCTGAACCGCTAAGTTTTGGGGGCGTAAACACACCAGCATTGGTTGTCAGGCGATGTTGGGGAGACAAACACAGACACACAGACACACACATATATACATATATACGATGGGCTTCTTTCAGTTTCTGTCTACCAAATCCACTCACATGGCATTGGTTGGCCTGAGGCTACAGTAGAAGACCCTTGCCAAAGGTGCCATGCAGTGGGACTGAACCCAGAACCATGTGGTTTGTAAGGAAGGTACTTACCACACAGCCACTAAGCACCCACTACACTCTCAGAGTGGTTTGCATTAGGAAGGACATCCAGCTGTAGAAACTCTGCCAGATCAGATTGGAGCCTGGTGCAGCCATCTGGTTCACCAGTCCTCAGTCAAATCGTCCAAACCATACTAGCATGGAAAGCGGACATTAAACGATGATGATGATGATGATATATGTATGTATGTATATACATACTTATACGTTTTATATAAATTTTTAATGCTAAGACAATGCAAGCTAAACTACTGTAATATATACATACAAACACGCGCGCACGCACACACACCCCTATTAAGGGACATATGTATGTATAATGCATATGTGCAAACATATCTGTGTTCATGTACTTTTGAGTAATGTTTTGAGTTTGTTTACATCTTTTATAGGCAGTATGTCTGGCAGCTAAAAACATTCATATGTAACAACACACTATTTTCCTAAAAACAAGTGCAGTTAGGCAACAGGAAGTGCATCTGGCCACAGAATACTGCATCATTAAGTCTTATTGATTCACCAAGGACAAGGAAAAAAAAACAGATGTTGGTGTTTTGCTTGTTGGATGTATTCACATCCAACAAAATGTCAGGACAACGTTTCCTATATATATATATACATTGTATATATGTATGTTATTATGGTTGTAGTTTTGATAATTGAATAAGGCAACATTCTAATATCCTAAAGCTGATAAACCAACTAATGCGTTTCTCCATTTTCTTATTTGTAATATATATATATATATATATATGTATGCGTGTATGCTTGTATGTCTGTGTTTGTCCCCCAACATCGCTTGACAACCGATGCTGGTATGTTTATGTCCCCATCACTAAGCGGTTTGGCAAAAGAGACCCATAGGATAAGTACTGGGCTTACAAAGAATAAGTCCCGGGGTCGAGTTACTCGATTAAAGGCGGTACTCCAGCATGGCCGCAGTCAAATGACTGAAACAAGTAAAAGAGTAAAAGAGATAGATATCATCATCATCATCATCATCGTTTAGCATCTGCTTTCCGTGCTAGCACGGGTTGGACGGTTCGACCGGGGTCTGGGAAGCCAGGAGGCTTCACCAGGCTCCAGTCTGATCTGGCAGTGTCTCTACAGCTGGATGCCTTATGTGTATGTGTATATATATATATATATATATATATATATGTGTGTGTGTAAGTTTGTGTCTCTGTTTGTCCCCCCAACATCGCTTGACAACCGATGGTGGTGTGTTTATGTCCCCGTAACTTAGCAGTTCGGCAAAAGACACTGATAGAATAAAGTACTAGGCTTACAAAGAATAAGTCCTGGGGTTGATTTGCTCGACTAAAGGCAGTGCTCCACAGTCAAGGCATGGCCACAGTCAAACGACTGAAACAAGTAAAAGAGTGAAAGAGCTAACTTATATCTCAATATCACGGATCATGGCTTTGCTCCATTGAAGTAGAACGGACTGGAAGAGAGTGAGTGCAAGACAGACATATGTCGCAGTGAATAAAGATTTCTTTTCTTATTTGTTGGCAGTGAATAAAAGATATTTTCTGATTGAAGCAGGTACTTGAATCTTCAAAAAGGAAATAAAAATTCTTGAAAATATTTTGATTAAAATATATTGAAATTTGAATTTCTAAAACTTTTGTTGATGGTAAAAGCTTTAATAATTGCTTACCTTTTGTAAAAGTAATTCAAAATAAATAATAAGCAGCCTTTTTTAGTCTATCTATCTATATCTGTATGTGTGTATATATGTATGTATGTATCTATGCAGGCATGCACACACACGCATACGCACATACCCACACATATATGAGGTATTATAAAAAAAATGTGGCAAGCTGGCAGAATCGTTAGCACGCCGGGCGAAATGCTTAGTGGTATTTTGTCTGCCACTACGTTCTGAGTTCAAATTCCGCCGAGGTCGACTTTGCCTTTCATCCTTTCGGAGTCGATAAATTAAGTACCAGTTACGCACTGGGGTCAATGTAATCGACTTAATCTGTTTGTCTGTCCTTGTTTACCCCTCCTGTGTTTAGCCCCTTGTGGGTAGTAAAGAAATAAGTATTTCGTCTGCCGCTACGTTCTGAGTTCAAATTCCGCCGAGATGGACTTTGCCTTTCATCCTTTCAGGATCGATTAAATAAGTACCAGTTACACACTGGGTTCGATATAAATCGACTTAATCCGTTTGTCTGTCTTTGTTTGTCCCCTCTGTGTTTAGCCCCTTGTGGGTAGTAAAGAAATAGGTACAGCTGCTTGGTTAGAAAGTCCCCTTCTCACCCATGGGGTTCAGACAAAATTTGTTGAAGTTGCTTTTCAAAGTCCAGATGCTCTTGCTGTCCCCAACCCTCATCTATTTCCAAGCAAGCTACTAATTTTCCATTACCAGATAGGTTTTTCATGGAACACTACAAATGAACAATCTTGCTTTGCTTTTATGACAGTGATGCTCATTTACAGCTAACACACTACTCACATCAGGAATTAAATGTAATATGTAGACTATGAGGTCTAGCCACGAAGCCAATTCACTAACTGTTTGTATAATTAATGACTTGGAGGCACAGGGTAATTCGTTATGCAACCATAATATACTACAAAGTATATCAAACGTTTTTATAAGTCACCACCGTGTCCTACTGTGTTAGCAGTGCTCTTAAATCACGCGTTAATGTCATCTCTACATATTTTCTAGAAAGATTATTACCAGTACTGACTTTGTTACGATGTTTTGTATCTGAGACACTAGATATAGACAGCAATGAGATCAAAAATAAAAAAAAATGGGTAATGGATGTATATGCCATATTCTGGGAGGTTTGCTCCTTCATCAGCACACATCCAACCCATTCACCATCCATGAACTCATTGCTTAAATGACCCTTAAAATACAGTGGTGCAACCTTATTGGATGCACCAATTTTACACATTAAACATTCCTGGAAGCTGGTCCATAAGCATCAATGACTTGTTGGGACACGGTATTTCATTATGCAACCATCTATCTATCTATCCACTCAGTTGAAGTCGACTTTCGGTCACTCGTTGGATCAGTGTCCTCCAGTCAGTTCTATCCTGGGCCACTTCTTTCAGATTGGCTATGTCCATTCCGGTATCACTCTTGATGGTGTCAAGCCAGCGGGTTCTTGGTCGGCCTCTTCCTCTCTTGCCACTGACCATTCCGAGCATGATGTCCTTCTCCAGGGATTTTCTCCGCATAATATGACCGAAATATGCCATAATATACTATAAAGAAAATAAAGGTTTTTATACATTAATACCACAATCTTGCCACCACAGCTACAAATAAATTCAAGGACATACATTTGATCCCTATAAGGCAACCATTCATGCAAGAAATTGCAGAACCATTTTCCTTGGACTACAAGTGACTACTCTCGTTACTTTTTTACTTTTTTACTTGTTTCAGTCATTTGACTGCGGCCATACTGGAGCACCACCTTTAGTCCACTAAATCGACCGCAGTACTTATTCTTTGTAAGCCCAGTACTTATTCTATCAGTCTCTTTTGCCGAACCGCTAAGTGACAGGGACGCAAACACACCAGCATTGGTTGTCATGCAATGCTAGGGAGACAAACACAGACACACAAACATACACGCATACATATATATATATATACATATATACGATGGGCTTCTTTCAGTTTCCGTCTACCAAATTCACTCACACGGCTTTGGTCGGCCCGAGGCTATAGTAGAAGACACTTGCCCAAGATGCCACGCAGTGGTACTGAACCCGGAACCATGTGGTTGGTTAGCAAGCTACTTACCACACAGCCACTCCTGCGCCTACTGACATCATAACCCATAACTCTCAGCCTGGCTGAGGAACTGAGCCTAAGATTGTTTGAATCTTTAACCAAACACCTTAACCACCAAGCTATAATCTTTCAAACCATGGTCTTAATGAATAACTAACTCAATTGATCGAGTTCTTTAAATTCAATGGCATGGATTTTGATTTCTTCAGTTTTCTTTAAAAGAACAAATAAATAGCCACATT
>NC_043024.1:19153409-19233409 GCF_006345805.1 Octopus sinensis
AAATTCATTGTGAAAGGCAAATTTACCGTGGTGTTTGTCTTCAGAGATAATATCTATGATGGACATGCTATGTTTAAAAACACAATATATATATTGGAGGTAGATGACTATCAACCTAAGCTGATGAGAATGCTAAATGTATTTCTACCTTGCTGGATGTCATCAGGAGTAGGTACTCACACCGAACCACAAGCCAACATGAAATTTCAATTATCAATTAAACGGCCCCTGTGGATCGTAGTTCTGGTTGGTGATTGTGTCATCATAGTCATTGTGGTTTCCAGTGCCATGTAAATGGCATCTGTACTAGTGCTATGTAAAAGCACCCATTGCACTCCTGGAATGGTTGGTGTTTGGAAGGGCATCCAACCATAGAAACCATGCCAAATCAGACTGGAATCTGGTGTAGGTCTGTGGCTCAACAGCTCCAGTCAAACCGTCTAACCCATGGTGATGATGATGAAGATGATGGTATATGTATATACACACACATATGCATACACATATGCATAGATAGATATGCATTTATATATATATATATAGATAGATAGATAGATACACACACACATACATACATACACATCATCATTGAATGGTGCCCTTTTACATACCACCAGCACGGAGGCCAGTTAGCTGCTCTGGC
This sequence comes from Octopus sinensis, assembly GCF_006345805.1. Classification (NCBI taxonomy): domain Eukaryota; kingdom Metazoa; phylum Mollusca; class Cephalopoda; order Octopoda; family Octopodidae; genus Octopus; species Octopus sinensis. The sequence goes on from NC_043024.1 coordinate 19,154,053, forward strand.
AACGATCACGCTTGGATGGTGCTCTTAGCACCCTACTAGCACGGGCACAAGTGCCAGTAAGGTGACACTGGTAATGATCACACTCGAATGGTGCCCTTTTATGTACGACTGACATGGAAGCCGGTTAGCTGCTGTATCAACAATCACGCTCGTATGGTGCTCTTTGCACCCCACTAGCATGGATAAAATAATCAATTAAGTAAACAGAAGATGGAATTGGTATAACTCTTGAGCTTGTACAACAATCGTTTCAACCCATCCTGCAACTGTCTTTTACAGGTGGGATGCTGTGCATCGTATTGTGTTGTCTCAATCTTGCTGACAGGATCACATCAGGTGCATTCATACATTAAGTGGTGTCTCACTAAAGATCTTGAGTTAAAGCAGTCATGTTATTATTTGCCTGTTTCATTAAGTGGGCAAATAACAAACATGACTGCCTAAAATCAAGATGAAAATAAAAACATTTACCATCTATCTCCTGAATCATGGCTTTTGAATCTATATTAGCAAATCAAATAATTTGCTAAGCGAAGTCTTCATCAGCAGGTATGCTAAGATTAAACATATAAATACGAGGCAATCCAGTATGTGCCTCTTGCTTATACATTTTAATTTTTCCATTCCACCATGCAAGCGCAGTTTTTTTGTCAACAGCAAATAAAAAAATGCCAGCATTACTTCGAAAATTTGACAAAAATTATCAATAATTAATAATATCAGGGTAAAAATAAATTTTAGAAATTTTTACTACCAGTGGCCTGGCATGTAGAAAAATTAGTCAATAGACTATATATTATTCATATAAATACAGATGGTAAATGGTTTTATTTTTCATTCCTTTCGAAATTTATCCCTAATAGTGGTTTAGATTTTGGCTATTCTTTCTAGTGTACCAGGTATCCTATGATGGTTGCCTATTATATGTTTAAATGTACACTTCATATATATATATATATTTTATAAAATCCATTTTGTCTGTGTGTGTGTGTGTGTGTGTGTGTTGTGTGTGTGTGCCTTCTAGGATCTCGGGCATCCTCCATCCGATTGCGCTCAAATTTGATATATAGATACCGACGGTATCAGGGCGTGTATAAGTCTTGAAAAAATTACAGAAATTGATTCCAGGTAAGAATGCAATCGATAAAGCCGTGGGAACGTGCATTTTTACGTGCAAGTACATCAGCTGTTGCGATTGATACTACGCGTATGCGAGAAAAAATCTATCTTTATTTCTTCTTTTGCTGGTGTTTCAAATTTAGGTTAAATCAGTGTTTCTCAAAGGGGAGGTCTATGGGACGGTCGGACAAGTTGTTTTGAGAAAATTTGGTTTAAATGTTTGACAACTCAGCACCGTCAATTGGACGGGGGGCATTTTGCTCGTATATGTATATAGGGTGTCCATGAAGTTATTGTATAGTTATTTGTAATAAAGAAATATGGTTAGACTAAAAAGATTTTCAGAAAGTATAAGTGTTACATCAGAAAATAAATTAACCATATAGGCAATCAATTTCATTTACTAGAGTTATGATAAATGTTCAAATTGTATGTCATTAGCACACTATGACAAACTTTGGTACACAAGTCTGGATCAAGGTTAACAAATGCATCAATAATGTACTGCTGAAGATTTTCAATACTTGTTTGCTTCCTTGACTTACAAACTGTTCACAAAATTGAGACCTGCGATCACAATCATCCTCCAGAAATCTGTGAATTTGGCGCAGAATGTACGGTTTCATAAGTTTTGTAAGTATTTTATGCAGTGATGTTCGTTTGATGCCAGTTTCTGAACTACCACAGTGAATTGATTTACTTTTGGGTTTCTTACATTGGCCTCAGCATCCATATCATAGCCATTTTCAGCTTCACTGTATAGTAACTTATACATATACACACATACACACACACAAACGTACACACACACACACACACACACTATCAAACACGCATACAGGAGGAATGTGTTTTTCCAGTTCATGGGCAGGCGGCGATTATAGGTGAAAGAGAATATATTCTCATCAGTTTGCCTGCCTATAATCACAGCCATTTCTTTTAATTGCAAAGGGTTCAATGATATCGTTAAAATTGATTTTATGTAAAACATCTGCTTCTATACTTCATAGAGATAAGGCATTGCGAATATTATTTTAGCAAGTTTAAAGTGATTTCTTTTGTGGTGTAAACCATTTACAATTTCTGTGGTGCCCCTGTCACTTGATACTCTAAGTACATTGCTTAATGGGTTAATCCAGCACTGTCAATAACCTTTGTCTTGTCAATTCATTCGGAACTTTTTGTTTTCCCAAACCACGCTGCCATTTTCACTGCCTTCCTTTGAAATTCTGTGTCTTCCTATCATTCTCTATCTCTCTCTCTCTCTCTCTCTGTCTACTGCCTCTATTCAACTGTTCACATTAAAAAAAATAATTTACTTAGCATATCATCATAATATATTGGTTTCAAATTTTCGCACAAGGCCAGCAATTTCAGTACTCAAAGGTTCTTATTTTATCAACCCCAAAAGGATGAAAAGCAAAGTTGACTTTGGTGGAATTTGAACTCGGAACATAAAAAAGGAACAAAGTGCCGCCAAGTATTTTGCTTGGATTGCTAATGATTCTTTCAGCTCGACATCTTAGTAACTCTTTTACTCTTTTACTTGTGTGTCATTTCACTGCAGCCATGCTGGAGCACCACCTTTATTTGAGCAAATTGACCCCAAGACTTATTCTTTGTAAGCCTAGTACTTATTCTATTGGTCTCTTTTTGCTGAACCGCTAAGTTACGGGGACACAAACACACCAGCATCAGTTGTCAAGCGATGTTGGGGGGACAAACACACACACACCACACACACATATATACATACATATACATACGACGGGCTTCTTTCAGTTTCCGTCTACCAAATCCACTCACAAGGCTTTGGTTGGCTCGAGGCGATAGTAGAAGACACTTGCCCAAGGTGTCACGCAGTGGGACTGAACCCAGAACCATGTGGTTGGTAAACAAGCTACTTACCACACAGCTACTCCTGTGCCAAACGATAATGAATGAATAATAATGATGGTGGTTTCACATTTTGGCACAAGGCCAGCAAATTCAACCGGTTAAAGTTGGAATTTGAAGAACAGCCCAATATCCATGTTTGTTTTGGTTTCTATGGCTGAATGCCCTTTTTAATGCCAACCACTTTACAGAGTGTACCTGGGTACTCTTACACAACACCAGATGCTGGCACGTGGCACTGGCACAAGTGCCCTTTACATGGCACCAGCGGCCAAGGAACCCACAAGACTAGGATTGCTCAGCTGAAGAATGATGTAGATGATATTCCTGTATGCAAGGACAACCACAATATGTGTGTGTGTGTATATATATATATATATATATATGTGTGTGTGCATATATATCTGTGTGTGTGTGTGTGTGTGTGTGCATAATATCTGTGTGTGTGTATCTTTGTATTTGTCCTCCACCAAAACTTGTCAACTGGCATTGGTTTGTTTACATCCTTGTGACTTAACAGTTTGGCAAACACAACAATTTATAGCTAACTTAGAAAAATAAGTCCTAGGGCTGATTTGTTTGGTTAGACCCTTCAAGGTAGTGCCCCAGCATAGCCACAAGTAAAAGAGAAAACATAAAAGATACATACATACATTCATGATGAGAAGCTTGCTTCCTAACCACATGGTTCTGGGTTCCGTTTCACCTTGGGTAAGTGTCTTCTACTATAGCATCGGGCTGACCAAAGGCTTGTGAGTGGATTTGGTGGACAGAAACTGAAAGAAGAATAAGTATTAAGCTTACAAAAAATAACCCCTGGGGTCGATTTGTTCAACTAAAATCCATGAAGGCAGTGCTCCAGCATGGCCACAGTTAAATGACTGAAACAAGCAAAATAATAAAGATATACATACATATGTACATATACATGCATACATATGTGTGTACATATGTATATGTACATACATGCAAACATACATCCATGCATACAAACATATTGTTACGGACCACCTGCCGTCGCTCGGTCGAACGGGAAAGTTCGCCACGGAACACAGAGAGGAGAGAGATAACGACAACAACAACAGCAGGAAGAGACACAGAGGCAATCGAGAGAGACACAAAGAAGGCAAGGCAATTGGCTACGTTTAACAACTAGTTTATATGACTATTACAACATCAAATACATTTAAAGATACATCAGGTAAATACAAGCAACAGAATCAACACATCAAAGCATTTAAACAGTCCGGAGACAACAGTTCTGTTTCAAATCACATTAAAGGCATATACAATGTTCATAGACAAATAAGTTCAGATCAAATAATGTTCAAATCAGATCGATTCAAAACAACGATACAGTTCAGATTTCTTTTCAGTCTTTAAAGACTATATCAGAGTCTTTCTTTTCCTCTCTCTTTCTTCTTTCTCTTTTTTTCGTAACACGTATCAATACAATTCTTTTTACATAAATACCACAACTCTTTCCTTCTTTTTCTTTACATATCATAACATAATTAAACACAAACAAAACTTTACCGGACGTTCCTTTTCCGTCTGCAACTATTTCAGAAAATTGCTACTGTAATTGCCAAGCCCTCTCGCTGCAGTCTCTTAGTTCCTTAATCCTCCCTGTCTTTCATCTGTCACAGCAGAAAACAACCTGTTACTTGCTCTGTCCTCGACTGACTCGTCTCTAGCAGAGTTTCCGGCCAACTGTGTTTACAGCTCAAGTTTCTTCCTTTTTAAGGGGTGTTTAGAACGAACTTTAGTTCACCTGAAAGGGGTCGCAGGTCTACTCAGAGCTAATTAATCAACCCGCATCTGGCAGAACAATGGATTCATTGCCAAATGTAGGTCACCGTCAACTGTCCTCAAATTGAACCACAACACTATGTATACTTACATACATACATGCATGCGTACATATATACGTACATACATACTTGCATGCATACATACATAAATACACGAATGCATATTAATGAACATATATACAAACACACATGTATTCATACATGTGTACATGCCTATGTACACTCATACATGCATACATACACACATATATTCAGACAGACAGACAGACAGACATACTCTTTTACTTGTTTCAGTCATTTGACTGCGGATATGCTGGAGCACCGACTTTAATCGAGCAACTCAACTACGGGACTTATTCTTTTGTAAGCCCAGTACTTATTCCTTCGTCTCTTTTGCCGAACCACTAAGTAATGGGGACATAAACACACCAGCATCGGTTGTCAAGCAATGCTAGGGGAACAAACACAAACACACACACACACATATATATATATACATATATACAACGGGCTTCTTTCAGTTTCCGTCTACCAAATCCACTCACAAGGCTTTGGTCAGCCCGAGGCTATAGTAGAACGCACTTGCCCAAGGTGCCACGCAGAGGGACTGAACCTGGAACCATGTGGTTGGTAAGCAAGCCACCCACCACACAGCCACCCCTGTCCCTTGCATGTATACATACATAAATACACGAATGCATATTAATGAACATATATACAAACACACATTTATACATATATGTGTACATGCCTATATACACTCATACATGCATACATACACACATATATTCAGATAGATAGACAGACAGACATATATATATATATATATATATACTTTATTTAAAGCAGCAGAAAATTCAACAAAACCTGTTACTCTGAGTTTCACATTCCCTTTCGTCGGACAGTTTTTTCTAGCAAAAATTGTCCAACGAAAGGGAATGTGAAACTCAGAGTAACAGGTTTTGTTGAATTTTCTGCTGCTTAAATAAAGCATATTACTCTACCACTGGTATTTGAGTACTCTTTTTTCCCCTTGTTTCACATTTATGTGTTTACTCCGATATATATATATATATTATATATATATATATATATATATATATATATATTATATATATATATATATATATATATATATATATATATATATATATATGTGGAGGCGCAATGGCCTAGTGGTTAGGGCATCGAACTCGCGGTCGAAGGATCGTGGTTTCGGTTCCCAGACCGGGCATTGTGTGTTTATTGAGCAAAAACACCTTAAAGCTCCACGAGGCTCCAGCAGGGGGTGGTGATCCCTGCTGTACTCTTTCACCACTCTTTCTCTCACTCTTTCTTCTGTTGGCCTGCTTGCGTAGCCAGTGGGTTGGCATTGTGACCAGCGATGTGTAGCAACATCTGATAGTCTGGTCGGTTACGTGATCACGTGATATATATATATATACTCTCTCTTTTACTCTTTTCAGTCATTTGACTGCAGCCATGCTGGAGCACCGCCTTTAGTCGAGGAAATTTACCCCCAGGACTTATTCTTTGTAAGCCTAGTACTTATTCTATCGGTCTCTTTTGCCGAACCGCTAAGTTACACACCAGCATCGGTTGTCAAGCGATGTTTGGGGGACAAACACAGACACACAAACAAACATATACATACATATATACGACGGGATTCTTTCAGTTTCCGTCTACCAAATCCACTCACAAGGCTTTGGTCGGCCCGAGGCTATAGTAGAAGACACTTGTCCAAGGTGCCACGCAGTGGGACTGAACCCGGAACCATGTGGCTGGTAAGCAAGCTACTTACCACACAGCCACTCCTGCACCTATATATATATAGTAAATAAGCTTTTTTGTTTGGAAAAAAATCTAAAAAGATGTCCATTGTGTTGCAGAATGAATTCGAGTACAGCTGGTAAGAATGAAATGATTGTTGCCAGCTGTGAGAATTAGTTTTTCAGACTTTTGCAGTTCTGCTTTACCAAATTCCAAAGAATTTGGTTTACTAATTCTTGCAGATGATGATTAAATAAAAGTTCCCAGCACCAGATTTTTCCCCTCACATTTTTCACACATATATTGCACTCTACTGCATGCTATGAAACCGAATCTCTCTCTTGTAAAACCAGGCTCCATTTCAATGAATTCCATTTTACTTTTTTTTCTATTTCCTGTGGCTTCTTGTATACTTATATTAATGAAATATTTGCTTTGTCCGGTTCTACTAAGCACATATAGGAATTCGTTCCCATTTATTTTGCTTTGATGCCGGCTTTCTACCTGCATTCCCCACTATATTTGCTTTGTGTTTTGTCTACGTCTACCTGTGATCACTGAGACCAGTGTACAACAATTTCGTTTCATCTCTGTTGCAAACCTATATAGAAAATTTAATTTATTTTCTACTCAAGGTTTTTGTAAAGTTACCATATATGATTGCGTACATGATTCCAGTATCTAAATAGAATACACATACTCCTGCATATACATATGTATGTATATGTGTGTGTATGTATATATGTATGTATATATATATTCATATATGTATATATATACATACATATACATATATGTATATGTACATATACATATATGTACATATACATGTATATATGTATATATACATATATGTATATACGTATATATAAATATACATATATGTATATATGTATATATACGTATATGTATATACGTATATATAAATATACATATATGTATATATGTATATATACGTATATGTATATACGTATATATACATATACGTATATATATATATATATACGTATATGTATATACGTATATATACATATACGTATATATATATATATATATACATATATATATATATATACATGTACATGCATATATATATACATATGCACATATATATGCATATATATATACATATGCACATATATATGCATATATATATATACATATGCACATATATATATACATATACATATATATATACATATACATATATATACATACACACACACACACATATATGTGTGTGTGTATATATATGTATATATATATATTTTTGTGTATATGATGTATGTTGTATGCAAGAAATAAGGTGGAGAGGAGGATCTGCTAGGGTCCTCACAGGCAAGGGACACAGGTACAAGATTTTCTGGGCAGGGAACACTGACGGGGTTGGTGGCGTGGGTATAATTATCGCTGAGAAATGGATAGATAGAGTAATTGAGGTAATCAGAGTAAGTGACAGAATACTTAAGATTAGAATAGTGCTTCATAATAGATTAGCAACCATTATATCGGCCTATGCCCTCAGCCAGGGCTACCCGATGGACAGAAAGACAGTTTCTATGACACCCTACTGCAGACCACCTCATCGACGAACGACAGGGACCTTCTCTTTGTGGCTGGTGATTTCAATGGGCATGTTGGACGACATGCTGGGGGCTTCCATGGCGTACATGGAGGCTACGGTTATGGTTCCCGCAACGAGGAGGGAACCAGGCTGCTGGAGTTCTGCGATGCGAATAGTCTTATCGTCTGCAACACTAACTTCAGGAAACCAACAAGCCACCTGGTCACCTACCGATCGGGCCGGCATACTAGCCAAATCGACTACATCCTTGCCAGAAAAAGGGAAAGATGGCTGCTTAAAATGCCAAAACCTTCCCAGGCGAAGAATGCACCCCACAACATAGACTGGTAGTAAGTGACTTTAGGATCAGGACTAAGAGGGCGACTAGAAGACGACCAACATGGAGAAGAAGGGTCTGGAGCTTAAAGCCCCTGCGAATGGACAGAGATTTAGAGATATGTTACTTGAAGCCTTTGACGAAGTGGAAGGGGGTATAGCTACACATGGGGTAGAAGACAACTGGACGTTTCTGAGGGACAACCTGCTGAAAGCCGCTGACCAGATCTGTGGCTGGTGCAAAGTCCCTTAAGACCCAAAATAACGTGGTGGTGGAACAATATTGTTGACAGGGCTATTAGACAAAAGAAACAGGCTTGGAAGCCTGGAAGAACGGTGGTAGCAGGGAAGGGTATCAGACTGCCAGAAGGGAAGCTAGGAGACAGGTCTATCTAGCCAGAGGGGAAGCAGATAACAGAAAATTTGCCAATGTCCTGCGCCGTGAGGATGAAAGACTTGAGGTATTTCGTGTTGCAAGACAGTGTGTGAGAGAGAATCGTGATGTGGTAGGAGAGAAATGTGTTCGCATGGAGGATGGTTCACTTGCGCTAAATGAGGATGCTTGGAGACGCCACTATGAAAGGTTACTGAATGAGGAAAATGAATGGGATAAAGAGAGTCTGCCGAATGTTGACCCTACAGAGGGACCAGCTATCCGAGTTGATAGTTCCGTGGTAGCTAAGGCAATTAGAAGCATGAAGACAGGGAAAGCCCCAGGCCCATCAGCAATTACTGCAGAGATGCTCAAAATAGCTGGCAGTGTCGGCTATAACCTAGTCACCCGTATAGTCAACCAGGTGATACACGAAGGAGTCATACCCAATGACTGGTGCAGCAGCATACTAGTCAACTGCTACAAAGGTAAAGGTGATGCCCTAGATACAAATAATTACAGAGGTATCAAGCTGTTGGATCAAGTAATGAAGGTTACGGAGAGGGTCATAGCCCAACTAATCAGAGAGAGAGTTAGTTTAGATGAGATGAGATGCAGTTTGGGTTCGTGCCAGGAAAAAGTACCACTGATGCTATATTCCTGGTAAGGCAGCTGCAGGAGAAATACCTAGCCAAAGATAAGCCCCTGTACCTGGCTTTCGTTGACATGGAGAAAGCTTTTGATAGGGTCCCCCGATCCCTTATCTGGTGGTCAATGAGGAAACTAGGGATAGATGAATGGCTGGTGAGGACTGTGCAAGCCATGTACAGAGATGCCGTAAGTAAGGTTAGGGTTGGCAACATGTACACAGAAGAATTCAAAGTAGAGGTTGGGGTCCACCAGGGTTCAGTACTCAGCCCCCTCCTATTTATCATAGTACTCCAGGCAATTACGGAGGAATTCAAGACAGGCTGTCCCTGGGAGCTCCTCTACGCTGACGACCTTGCTCTTATTGCTGAGTCACTATCAGAACTGGAGGAGAAGTTCCAGGTGTGGAAGGAGGGTTTAGAATCAAGGGGCCTTAGAGTCAACCTAGCTAAAACCAAAGTACTAATAAGTAGAAAGGTAGACAATCCCAAATATCTTCAGGAAGATGGCCCTGCTCGATCTGTAGAAAAGGTGTAGGTAGAAACTCTATAAGATGTACCCAGTGGCTATGGACACATAAGAGGTGCAGCAATGTCAAAGGTAGGCTAACTGGAAGATAGTTTTTGTATGTGGCAGATGCTCGGGAGCATTAACCTCCGAAAATCTGCAGAAAACAACTTCCGTCACTTTCCAGGGGGAAAAACTAGAAGTAGTTGATAGCTTCCGTTATCTAGGTGACCAAGTCAGTAGTGGGGGTGGGTGCGCTGAAAGTGTAACTGCTAGAATAAGAATAGCCTGGGCAAAGTTTAGGGAGCTCTTACCTCTGCTGGTGACTAAAGGCCTCTCGCTCAGAGTAAAAGGCAGACTGTATGATGCGTGTGTACGAACAGCCATGCTACATGGCAGCGAAACATGGGCTGTGACTGCTGAGGACATGCGTAAGCTCGTGAGGAATGAAGCCAGTATGCTCCGATGGATGTGTAATGTCAGTGTACATACTCGACAGAGCGTTAGCACTTGAGAGAAATGTTGTACCTAAGAAGCATCAGTTGTGGTGTGCAAGAGAGACGATTGCGCTGGTATGGTCATGTGGCGAGAATGGATGAAGATAGGTGTGTGAGAAAGTGCCAATCCCTAGCAGTTGAGGGAACCCGTGGAAGAGGTAGACCCAGGAAAACCTGGACGAGGTGGTGAAGCACGACCTTCGAACTTTAGGCCTCACTGAGGAAATGACCAGAGACCGAGACCTTTGGAATATTCTGTACGTGAGAAGACCAGGCAGGACAAGTGAGCCCAGCCCACTTATGAATGCCTTTCCTCCCTTGGACACAAAGACCGGTTGAGGCAAGCGAAGTCGATATAGAACCTCATCCGATGACAGACACCCATCCCAACCCCCCATGCTTGCGAAGACATGTTGGGGCAAGCGAAATCGAAACCGAATTGAACCAGCCAGGATCCCTGGCCTGGTGGTACGTAAAAAGCACTATCCGACTCGGGGCCGTGGCACGTAAAATACTCCAATGCGACCGTACGACAGGCACCCATGCCAACCCCCTTGCTTGTGAAGACATGTTGGGGCAAGCGAAATCGAAATCGAATTGAACCAGCCAGGATCCCTGGTCTGGTGGTACGTAAAAAGCACCATCCGACTCGTGGCCGTGGCACGTAAAATACTCCAATGCGACCGTACGACAGGCACCCTTGCCAACCCCCTTTGCTTGTGAAGACATGTTGGGGCAAGCGAAATCGAAATCGAATTGAACCAGCCAGGATCCCTGGTCTGGTGGTACGTAAAAAGCACTATCCGACTCGTGGCCGATGCCAGCACCGCCTCAACTGGCTTCCGTGCCGGTGGCACATAAAATACACCAATCTGACCGTGGCCGTTGCCAGCCCCGCCTGGCACCTGTGCAGGTGGCACGTAAAAGCACCCACTACACTCACGGAGTGGTTGGCGTTAGGAAGGGCATCCAGCTGTAGAAACATTGCCAAATTAGACTGGAGCCTGGTGCAGCCTTCTGGCTTCCCAGAACCCCGGTCGAACCGTCCAACCCATGCTAGCATGGAGAACGGACGTTAAACGACGATGATGATGATGATGATATATATATATATATATATATATATATCACTTCATCCTGTGCTCTTGAGCACATCTGAGTAGCCAGATGACGTCATTTGTTTCTGCTATCACCTGTCGTCTTCCCTACATCTGGTCATATGATAATGGCTTCTCTGATCTCTGTTAGGAATGTTCTCTACCATGTAGCTTTCAGTCTCTCTCTCTCTATCGTTTTCCCTTTGGTGCTGTCCATTCGGAAGCTGTTTCCGAATGGTGTTGTTTTTGTAACCAAAGTATATAACCTTTGTTTTGTTTGTTCCTTCTCGAGCCATGCCTCGCTCATAAGGGCCAGTTTCCTGGTTTCCTTGGTGTATAGGTTCCCCACCTGGACGGGACGCCGGTCTGTCAAGGTGAGCTGCAAGATACAGGAGGAAAGAATGAGAGAAAGCTGGGGCGAAAGAGTCAGCAGAAGTTCACCATTACCTTCTACCAGAGCTGCGTGGAGCTTAGGTGTTTCACTCATAAATACACACATCGCCCTGTCTGAGATTCGAACCTGCGATCCCTCCACCGTGAGTCCGCTGCTCTACCCACAAAGCCATGTACCTCCACATTGATGTTATTGGGAGTATCCCCATTTGAAGTTGGAGATCTACCAAAGCTGATCCCTGGCACAACATCATGAGATGCATTTTTATTGAAGCTATTTAAACTCATAAACACACACATCGCCCTGTCTGTGATTCGAACCCGCGATCCCTCGACTGCAAGTCCAGTGCTCTAACCACTAGGCCATGTGCCTCCACAAAATATATAACTAGCTAATTTCTGTTTTTGTTCTGTGATAATTTTGCCAAGTGGTCTTGTGTTGGCTCTCGTTGGAATGTCTTCATTAGATCCATGGTCTTGCCAGTACCTAAATCATGGTCTTGCCAATACTCTTTTAGATGAGAGGTCTGATTGAGAAGCATTAAGTCTTCTGCTATGGTAATGGAGCTAAAATGTGCAGAGGGAAGCCACTTGGTACTGATAGACCCTAAACTCTGTCTCACATACTCTTTTACTCTTCTACTTGTTTCAGTCATTTGACTGCGGCCATGCTGGAGCACCGCCTTTTTTTAGTCGAGCAAATCGACCCCGGGACTTATTCTTTGTAAGCCCAGTACTTATTCTATCGGTCTCTTTTGCCGAACTGCTAAGTGAAGGGGACGTAAACACACCAGCATCGGTTGTCAAGCAATGCTAGGGGGACAAACACAGACACACAGACACACAAACACACACACATACATATACATATATACATATATACGACAGGCTTCTTTCAGTTTCCGTCTACCAAATCCACTCACAAGGCATTGGTCGGCCCGGGGCTATAGCAGAAGACACTTGCCCAAGATGCCACGCAGTGGGACTGAACTCGGAACCATGTGGTTGGTTAGCAAGCTACTTACCACACAGCCACTCCTGCGCCTATGCACATTAAGTTATTACATTCTTGCTCACTTCCATAGCTTCAAGCAATGCTTGGAAGTGAAGTGTGTAGAATATGGTTGTTTTACCCAAAAAACAGATCAAGTTTTAGCTGTACAGGATCTTCTTGGTTGTGTCAAGGAAGATGAAAACGTTTTGAAAACGGTCTTAAGAGGTTATGAATCATGGGTCTATGGCTATAACCCCGAAACTAAGGCTTGAAAGGAATCCCACTTGAAAGGAACAAGATTTCAAGAAATCAAAGAAATCCTAGTGAATGCAACCAGACAGCTGTTTGCTCTGCTAAAACGGAGTTCCAGGAATGCTTCCATTAATGGAAACAACGTTGGTTAAAGTGCGTGACTTCAGAAGAGGACTACTTAGGAGATTAAATGGAAAGGAATTCTAGGAAACACCGGACAAAGGGTAGAGCTTTCGATGGGTTTTTTTTTTCAAAGGAGATTAAATTCTGAACTGATATGTGTTGTAGTTTTCGTTTCAGAGGACCAATTCCAATACTTTATGGTAAGGCCTCATGTTTCAAAAATCAGCAAGGCTGGCCGACTTCAGGGCATACCTTTATATGGAACCAAAAGATGGACGATGACAAAAATGCTTCAGAGCCATCTTCAGAGCCATAAGGCGACGAGGTGGTAGAATAGTTAGCATGCTGGGTGAAATGCATAGCAGTATTTCGTCTACTGCTATATTCTGAGTTCAAATTCCGCCGAGGTCAACTTTGCCTTTCATCCTTTCGAGGTCGATTAAATAAGTACCAGTTACACACTGGGGTCGATATAATCGACTTAATCTGTTTGTCTGTCCTTGTTTGTCCTCTCTGTATTTAGCCCCTTGTGGGTAGTAAAGAAATAGGTATTTCATCTGCTGTTACGTTCTGAGTTCAAATTCTGCTGAGGTCGACTTTGCCTTTCATCCTTTCGGGGTAAATTAAATAAGTACCAGTTATGCACTGGGGTATTTAATCGACTTAATCCATTTGTCTGTCCTTTTCATACCTATCCTACAAATCTGGCCTCACACACCCACCCTACAATTTCATTCTGAAAATAAATAACCGCATCATTGAAATCTCGGAGGTTTGAGATAATGCATGATTAATTAAAAACAAGGTGAATAGATAAGTGTTACATTTGATGACTTAATCTGATTGCTAAAGGATGAAAAAAAAAATAAAAGACATTTGGTCAAGCTGCCATGCAGTGGAATTGAAACGATGATCTCCTGATAGTAAAACCAGATTTCTTAACCACTCTGCTACAGTTTGTCTATATAGTATATCAAACTCTACTTTTATCCAATGAGATGTGAAGAGTAATATACTGATAATATTCTAAAACTGTATTTCACAGAACATATTGTTTTGTCATGATGTTGTAACACAAGTCAGTCAGGCTATGAAAGTCATAAATAAAAACCCGAGACTAAGTAATCTCATAGCGATCTGTTGTAAGCGTCGGCTAAAACTATTTAGTGGTGTTCATAAATTTCAATAATATTAAAGCTGCAACTTCACCTCCTGAAATGAGTGTTGATATATGTGGAACTGAACGGTTTTTACACATGAAATTCTATCTCTGGTATTCTACATTCATTTCAGGAAAATCAGTGTAGATGTCATAGCTATGGAGTTAAGTGGTCGGCTTGGCAGACGTTGGGATTGGTTTGAAGCTGGGTTTTACTACGTGACACCTTAGACAAGTTTTAAGTTTCTTCTCTCAAATTTACTTTGGATGACAGAAATGGTTAAAAAGCCTGTTTTGTGTGTATACACATGCAGGAGTGGATGTGTGGTAAGTAACTTGCTTACAAACCACATAGTTCCGGGTTCAGTCCCACTGCATGGCACCTTGGGCAAGTGTCTTCTACTATAGCCTCGGGCTGACCAAAGCCTTGTGAGTGGATTTGGTAGATGGAAACTGAAAGAAACCCATCGTATATATGTATAAGTATATATATATATATGTATCTGTATGTTTGTGTGTCTGTGTTTGTCCCACCAACATCGCTTGACAACCGATGCTGGTATGTTTACGTCCACATAGTTCCGGGTTCAGTCCCACAGCTTGGTACCTTGGGCAAGTGTCTTCTACTATAGCCTTGAGCCGACCAAAGCCTTGTGAGTGGATTTGGTAGACAGAAACTGAAAGAAGCCCGTCATATATATGTGTCTGTCTGTGTTTGTCCCCCCAACATCGCTTGACAACTGATGTTGGTGTGTTTACAGCCCCGTAATATAGTGGTTTGGCAAAAGAGACCAACAGGATAAGTACTAGGCTTACAAAGAATAAGTCCTGGGGTTGATTTACTCGACTAAAGGCCACAGTCAAATGACTGAAACAAGTAAAACAGTAAAAGAATGTGTGTGTGTGTGTGTGTGCGTATTTACATATATATCGCCATTATCATCATTGTTCAATGTCCACCTTCCATGCTGGCATGGGTGGAATGGTTTGACAAGAGCCAGCCAGGCAGAAGCCTCCTGCACCAGACTTCTGTGACTGTTTTGGCAGGACTTTTACAGCTGGATGCTCTTCCTAACACCAACCACTCAGCAGAGTGAACTTAGTGCTTTTCATGTTGCGCAAGCACAGGCGAAATCAGTTTTGGCAAGGTTTTTATAGCTGGATGCCCTTCCAAATGCCAACTACTTTACAGTATGGACTGGGTTCTTTTAAGTGGCACCTGTACTGACAGGGTCACCAAGTACTTACAAAAAAAGAAAAAAATTAATGACTTGATTTGGTCATCATCTGTAGTGGATGGTCTGCCTGATCGCTCTTTATCAATATGGCTACAATCTCCAGCTCGGAACCTTGCGAACCACTTCCGTACAGTTCTTTCGGGTAAAGAAACATCACCGTAAACTGCACATATTTCTTTGGTTGCTTGTGAGGCATTTTTCCCTTTACAGAAAAAGAAAAGCATCAAGTGCTGAAAATGAACTTTCTTATCTTCCATTTTAAAGGGTTACAGAATTAACACAGGTTATAGGAACATAAACCTTCTTCCATGAAAAGATAGCTTAAACTGTGATCTAAATGGAGGTGTAATCAAATCCTATTTTATAGACTCAACCATGTTCTAAAATAAGTCGAAAGGTAAGCTACCATAAATCGGCACGAACTCTCCAGACAACCCAATATAATTATTATTATCAATTGGTGAGCTGGTTGAATTACTAGAACATTGGACAAAATGTTTTGTGGAATTTCTTGTAGATCTTTACGTTCCCAGGCCAAATTATGCCAAAGTCGGTGTTTACTTTTCATCCATCTGGGCGAGAGGGGGAAAATAACAAAATAAGGCACCAGTATAGAACCAAGGATAATACAGCTTACTCTTCTCCGAAACTTGCTGGCCTTTTTGCCAAAATTTCCAACCATCAATACTGTTATTATTATTATTATTATAAATAAAAAATAAATGCGCCCTTTTTTAAAGCCTAGCCAGTATCATGGTCCGGTTTCCCGGTTTCTATGGGGCATGTGTTCCCCAGTTGGATGGGATGCCAGTCCATCACAGCGTTACTCATTTTTGTCATCTGAGGGGACTGGAGCAACGTGAAATGAAGTGTTTTGCTCAAGAACACAATGTGTCACCCGGTCCAGGAGTCGAAACCACAATCTTACGATCATGGTGCTGACACCCTAACCACTAAGCCACGCACCTCCACTTTATTATTATTATTATTATTATTATTATTATAATTTTGTAGTAGTAGTTATTATGGCAGAATCGTTAGCACACTGTGCGAAATGCTTAGCGGTATTTCGTCTGCCGGTACATTCTGAGTTCAAATTCCCCCTAGGTCGACTTTGCCTTTCATCCTTTTGGGGGTCTATAAATTAAGTACCAGTTACGCACTGGGGTCGATGTTTGTCTGTCCTTTTTTGTCCTCTCTGTGTTTAGCCCCTTGTGGATAGTAAAGAAATAAATTACTATTATTATTATTATTGTTATTATTGTTATTATTATTATTATTATTATTATTATTATTTTGTAGTGGTAGTTATTATTATTATTGTTATTATTGTTATTATTATTATTATTATTATTATTATTATTATGTAGTGGTAGTTATTATTATTATTGTTATTATTATTATTATTATTATTATTATTATTATTATTATTATTATTATTATTATTATTTGTAGTAGTAGTAGTAGTAGCATTATTGTCAATTTTTGAACTGGAGATAAACTTGTATTTACAGTTCAACTAACACACGATAGGCGTTTGGTAATATTGCTTGCGATGCATTAAGAACATTTCGAGCGTTTTCATTGGCCAGAACTAAATTGAACCTGACATTATAAACCAATGAGCTATTTTACACTCACTTACTTTGCACAGCTCTCACTTCTCAACTTCAGAAATATCACAAAAACCACCGACAGAAAATTACATGAATTATTACTGTCAGTCAAATGATATCAAATAATACTGGAAGTCACGTTAAATATCTATCTATCTATATATATATATATATATATATATATGTCTATCTATTTATCTATCTATCCATTTATCTATCAATCTATCTATCTATATATCATCATCATCATCATAGTCGTTTAACGTCCGTTCTCCATGCTAGCATGGGTTGGACGGTTCGACCGGGGATCTGGGAAGCCAGAAGGCTGCACCAGGCTCCAGTCTTATCTGGCAGTGTTTCTACAGCTGGATGCCCTTCCTAACGCCAACCACTCCGTGAGTGTAGTGGGTGCTTTTTACGTGCCATATATATATGTCTATCTATCTATATATGTATATATATATGTCTATCTATCTATATATGTATATATATATGCTATCTATCTATCTATATATATATATATATTGTCTACCTATCTATATATATCTATATAATATATGTCTATCTATCTATCTATATATATATATATATGTCTACCTATCTATCTATCTATATATATAATAGTCTATCTATCTATCTATTATATATATATGTCTATCTATCTATCTATATATATATATATGTCTATCTATCTATCTATATATATATATATGTCTACCTATCTATCTATCTATATATATATATGTCTATCTATCTATCTATATATATATATATATGTCTACCTATCTATCTATCTATATATATATATGTCTATCTATCTATCTATCTATTATATATATATGTCTATCTATCTATCTATATATATATGTCTATCTATCTATCTATCTATATATATATATAATATAAATATGTCTATCTATCTTCTATCTATATATATATGTCAATCTATCTGTTTATCTATCTATCTATCTCTATCTATCTATCTATCTATCTATCTATCTATCTATCTATAATATATATATATATATATATATATATATATATATATATATATGTCTATCTATCTGTTTATCTATATATCTATCTACCTGTCTATATATATATATGTCTGTCTATCTATCTGTTTATCTATCTATCTATCTATCTATCTATCTATCTATTATATATATATATATATATATATATATGTCTATCTATCTGTTTATCTATATATCTATCTACCTGTCTATATATATATATGTCTGTCTATCTATCTGTTTATCTATCTATCTATCTACTTACCAAATTTCCTGCATACCTGTCTCTCTACATATTTATCTCTCTCTCCATCCCTCCCCTTATATCTTTTGCCCACGCACATAGACACACACACACACACACACACACACCACACACACACACACATATATATATATATATATATATATATATATATATATTATATATATATATTTATCTATATTTGTATGCATACACACACATATTTATTTACTTATGTACATATGTATGTGTGGACATATATGTACATTCATACACAAATGCATCTATATAAATATATATATTATATATATATATATATGCATGCATGTATGTGTGTATATATGTACAGGTGTGTATGTATGTATTCCTGTATATGCTAAAGTCTTTCCTTGTTAAAATCTAATCGTCATTGTCTGCTGTGTCAAAGTCAACCGAAAACACTTAACTTCGTATGATGGTCAAAAGCACTTAACAAACCAATAAGCCCCAACTATGCAGGCGTTTATTTTGCTAGAAATAGCAGCTAAAAATATTGCAAAGCCATTTATCAGGTTAAAGAACACGGTTAAGATCGGTTCTAATACATCAGGGAAAATATTTGATCTGTAAAAATTTTTATTATGGCTTGTTGTTTCACATGACATCTTAATTGAACGTTATGATGGTAATGATGAGGATGTTGATGACAGTAATGATGATGATGATAGTACTGATGATGATGATGATGAGGGTGTTGATGACAATAATGATGATGATAGTACTAATGATGATGATGATGGTGATGTTGTTGATGACAATGACAACAGCAATGATGATGACAACAAACATGATGAGAATGATGATGATGATGACAAACATGAAGATAATGATGATAATGGCAATATTAATGATGATGATGATGATGGCAGTGATGATGACAATGATGATGATGATGATTGTGATGACATTGTCAATGATGACAACAAAGATTTGGATGATGGTGATGATCATGGTAATGGTGATGTCCACCATGACAAAGATGGCAATGATGACGATGATGATGACAACGACGACGATGATGATGCTGCTACTGCCAATAAAGATGGTAATGATGAGGATGATGACGATGACAACAATGATGATGCTACCGCCAATAAAGATGGAGATGATGACGACGATGATAATGATGATGATGAGGATGATGACGATGATGATGATACCACCAATAAAGATGGCAATGATGATGATGATGATGACGATGATGATGATGATGCTACCGCCAATAAAGATGGCAATGATGATGATGATAATGAGGATGATGACGATGAGGATGATGATGCTACCGCTAATAAAGATGGCAATGATGATGATGAGGATGATGACGATGATGATGATGCTACCGCCAACAAAGATGGCAATGATGATGATGATGATGAGGATGATGACGATGATGATGATGCTACCGCCAACAAAGATGGCAATGATGATGATGATGATGATGACGATGATGATGATGATGCTACCGCCAATAAAGATGGCAATGATGATGATGATAATGAGGATGATGACGATGAGGATGATGATGCTACCGCTAATAAAGATGGCAATGATGATGATGAGGATGATGACGATGATGATGATGCTACCGCCAACAAAGATGGCAATGATGATGATGAGGATGATGACGATGATGATGATGATGATGCCTCCACCATCAATAAAGATGGCGATGATATCCATTTTTCCCATACAAACATTTGCCAATCCACCATATCAATCTAAATAACAGTTCTGCTTTGCACATTCCCAATATTCAAAGAACTTTACCGAAAATGCTGAAAGTTGCAACCCAAAATTATTTTGCTAAGTAAACAAGTAATCTTTATTTGGCTTTTTGTATTTTGTTTTTGTATTGATGTACACCCTTTACTTTTTACTTATACATACATACACACATACATATATATACATACATACACACATATATATATATATATATATATACATACATACTTACATATATATATATATATATATATGCTCCTTTATACATATATATATATATATAATATATATACATACATACTTACATATATATATATATATATATGCTCCTTTATACATATATATATATATATATATGCTCCTTTATACATATATAAATATATATATATATATATATGCTCCTTTATACATATATATATATATATGCTCCTATATACATATATATACATATATACATGTATGTATATGTTCATTTTTCTATATTTATTTCATGTTTTCATGGATGAGATGGTTTATTCGAGTTGGTACATTTGTGGTTGGAGCAATTTATATTTACAGATGGGTGTATTTCCTACAAATAAAGCGCTCAACAGTGAAGCAGGGAGTGGAATCCGTTTTGATTTTTATCATCCTCATCATCACCATGCCCATCATCACCATCAACATCACCACCACCACCCCACCATCGTCGTTGTTGTTGTTATTATTATTGCCGTAACAGTGATGTTTTTGATGATGATGTTAAACATCGTCATTGTCATCGTCATTGTCATCATCATCTTCACCACCATCCAAAACCATCAGCCACACCATCGTTCTCAACATCACCATCATCTCCAACATCATCATCACCATCATCATCATCATCCTCATCAGTACTATTATTATTATTATTATTATTATTATCATCATCACCACTGTTGTTGCTATTACTATTGTCATTATTATTATTATTATTGTTGTTGTTGTTATTATTTCCCTGTTCAGTCAAGTCGATTGAAGCCAGAAGAGTTTCGTGACTTACTCAGGAATAAAAAAATCAATGACAACATCCCTCCCTCATTACCTTTCCTCCTCCTCCGCCTCCATCTTATTTTCCATGCCTTCAATATACCAGCACATTGGATGCCATGATTCCTATTCTGGGTTCTCTAATCCTTGTTCCTCTCACCACAGATGGAAACCAGATAAGATCTATTCACCCGTCAGATTATTCCGTCAATTCTTTCAGGTTATTCCATCAATTCTTTGAGATTATTCCGTCAATTCTTTCAGATTATTCTGTCAATTCTTTCAGATTATTCTGTCAATTCTTTCAGATTATTCTGTCAATTCTTTCAGATTATTCCGTCAATTTTTTCAGGTTATTCCATCAATTCTTTGAGATTATTCCGTCAATTCTTTCAGATTATTCTGTCAATTCTTTCAGGTTATTCTGTCAATTCTTTCAGATTATTCCGTCAATTCTTTCAGATTATTCCGTCAATTCTTTCAGATTATTCCGTCAATTCTTTCAGATTATTCCGTCAATTCTTTCAGATTATTCCGTCAATTCTTTCAGATTATTCTGTCAATTCTTTGAGATTATTCCGTCAAATGTATTGCTTCTTTATTCATATTGCTTTGACATTTATCTGGCACCCCCGTCATTTACGATGTTAAGGATTCCAGTTGATCTGGTCAACGGAACTGCCTGCTCCTAAAATTAACATGCAAGTGGCTGAGTACTCCACAGACACACTTACACTTTTGTGGTTCTCAGGGAGATTCAGCATGACACAGAATGTAACAAGGCCAGCCCCTTTGAATTACAGGTATGCACTCGTTTTTTCCGGCTGTGTGGAATGGAACAATATGAAATTAAGGGTCTTGCTCAAGGGCACAACATGCTGCCAGGAATTGAACTCACAACCTTACGATCATGAACTGATTACCCAAACCACTAAGCCATGTGCCTTATGTTTCGACATAATCCTTCATTATCTCATACTTTCATAATTACAATGATGTGATTGTTTCTTTTTAGAATGACATTGTCTGGTAGGTGTGAGAGGCTGGATCTGGCTGGTTTGACTATAAAAGAGGGTGAGTATTTTGGCTGGATATGGGGGCCAGTTTAATTACTAAAGGATCAAATGATGACTCTATAAGGAGGAGTGGAGAAGAGTAGGGTCCAGAGCCCTACTCCTTAATCTTGCCATTGCTGAGCCTTATTATATAATCATTTGTCATTTTTGCCTATGTCCACCTTGAAGAGATGATGACAATGTCTTCTTGTCCTTCTTCCCCCCTCCCCCCCCCCCAACATTAGGGATGGTATCCAACCATATAAACATTGGCCAAAACTGAGACATTGGAGCAGGACATTGTTCTCACACCTGTTGCATCCTATCAAATAATCCAACCCATGATGATGATGACGATTATGATGATGATGATGATGATGACGATGATGTTAGTCGTGGAGGTGATGGTGATGGTAGTGATGATGATAATAATAATATAATAATAATAATTGTGTACAGTGCTCAGGTGCACTACAACTCATC
Organism: Octopus sinensis; assembly: GCF_006345805.1. Classification (NCBI taxonomy): domain Eukaryota; kingdom Metazoa; phylum Mollusca; class Cephalopoda; order Octopoda; family Octopodidae; genus Octopus; species Octopus sinensis. The sequence goes on from NC_043024.1 coordinate 19,177,025, forward strand.
TAAAGTGTATATAAAATCAGGTGTAGTTTTGGCGGATTTCGGAAAGCATGAGGGCCTTAAAGGATGCAGTATCATGGCAGTCAACAACTGATGACAATGATGATGACAATGATAACAATAAGGATTACGATGAAGGTGATGATGATAATGACAACAACGATGATGATAATGATAATGACAGAGGTGAGGATAATGAGAATATGATGATGATGTTCATGTCTGATGATTGAAGGTGGAAATGATGATTGAGATGATGGTGATGATGACGATGATGACGATGATGACGATGAAGATGATGATGACAACGATGATGACGATGATGATAACGAAGATGATGATGACAATGATGATGATGATGACAATGATGATGATGATGACAATGATGATATGATGACAATGATGTTATGATGATGATAACGAAGATGATGATGACAATGATATGATGATGATGACATGAATGATGATATGGATGATACGAAGATGATGATGACATGATGATGACGTGATGATAACGAAGATGATGATGACAATGATGATGACGATGATGATAACGAAGATGATGATGACAATGATGATGATGATGATGATAACGAAGATGATGATGACAATGATGATGATGATGATGATAACGAAGATGATGATGACAATGATGATGACGATGATGATAACGAAGATGATGATGACAATGATGATGACGATGATGATAACGAAGATGATGATGACAATGATGATGACGATGATGATAACGAAGATGATGATGACAATGATGATGATGATGATGATAACGAAGATGATGATGACAATGATGATGACGATGATGATAACGAAGATGATGATGACAATGATGATGATGATGACAATGATGATGATGATGACAATGAAGATGATGATGACGATGATGACGATGATGACAATGAAGATGATGATGACAATGATGATGACGATGATGATAACGAAGATGATGATGACAATGATGATGACGATGATGATAACGAAGATGATGATACAATGATGATGATGATGACAATGATGATGATGATGACACATGAGATGATTATGACGATGATGACGATGATGACAATGAAGATGATGATGACAATGATGATGACGATGATGATACGAAGATGATGATGACAATGATGATGATGACAATGATGATGATGATGACAATGAGTGATATGATGACAATGATGATGATGATGACGATGATGACGATGATGACAATGAAGATGATGATGACAATGATGATGACGATGATGATAACGAAGATGATGATGACAATGATGATGATGATGACAATGATGATGATGATGACAATGATGATGATGATGACAATGATGATGATGATGACAATGATGATGATGATGACGATGATGACGATGATGACAATGATGATGATGATGACATGATGATATGATGACGATGATGACGATGATGACAATGAGATGATGATGACAATGAAGATGATGATTACAATGATGATGACGATGACAATGATATGATGATGACTGATGATGATTATGACAATGATGATGATGATGACGATGATGACGATGATGACAATGAAGATGATGATGACAATGATGATGATGATGACAATGATGATGATGATGACAATGATGATGATGATGACAATGATGATGATGATGACAATGATGATGATGATGACGATGATGATGATGATGACGATGATGATAACGAAGATGATGATGACAATGATGATGATGATGACAATGATGATGATGATGACAATGATGATGATGATGACAATGATGATGATGATGACAATGATGATGATGATGACAATGATGATGATGATGACAATGATGATGATGATGACGATGATGACGATGATGACAATGAAGAATGATGAACAAGTGATGATGACGATGACAATGATGATGATGATGACAATGATGATGATGATGACAATGATGATGATGATGACAATGATGATGATGATGACGATGATGACGATGATGACAATGAAGATGATGATGACAATGATGATGATGATGACAATGATGATGATGATGACAATGATGATGATGACAATGACAATGAAGATGATGATGATGATGATGATGACAATGATGACGATGATGATGATGACGATGATGATGATGACGATGATGATGATGACGATGATGTTGACGATGATTGTGATGATGGTGATGTAAAATCTCGTATGCTGCTTTTGTTTCCTGATGTTCACATCGTCACCTGTCAGTACAATTTCGTCAAATCATTGTAAAAAAAGTGCGCTTAGCAATGTCAATGTCCTGAGTTCAATTCCTACTTGGAAAAATGTTGTTTCCCAAAATCTCAAGTTGATCCATACCTTGTGATTGTAAACTGGGTGGATAGCAACAGCAACAAAACTGGTCGGGTGGATTGTACCCCTAATTTCAAAGGCATAGCCTTGTCATGCTATATTATGTTGATTCTAGCTAAGAATTGTGTTAAGGGAAAACATGTCTGTGGAATTCTCGGTCACTTATGAGTTAATTCAAGGGGAGGTAACTCAGTTGAGATCAAGCAAGTGAATCATCATTGTCAACATCTGAGATTCACCACAACCATGACCACCATCACCAACAGCTTAGCCAAACGACAGCCATGACTACCAGTGCCACAATAATCAGTAGCAGCAGTGCCACCACCACCACTACCACCCTTACTGCTACCACTATTAATGCTACTACTACTACTACTACTACTACTACTACTACTACTACCATATAACCACTCGTACCAACACAGAACTTACCTCCATCACAACTGCCATCACCACCACCACCACTGCCACAACCATCAACACGACCACAACCATCACCATTACCACCACCACCACTACCATCACAACCACCATAAACACTACCCTGCCACCACTACCATCATTACAATGACCACCACATCACCATCTCCACCATTACCATCACTACAACTACTATTATTATTATTATTATTACTACTATTATCACTTCTACTACTACCACCGCCACATAACTACTGGCACCAACACACATCACCCCACCACCATCACCACCCCTACATAAACAACATTATCACTATGACAACCACCACTATCACCACCACCATCACCACCACTACCACACAGCCACCATCATCACCACCACAACTATCACCACCACCACCACCACCATTACCATCACCACCACCATCACCACCACCACCATCACCACACAACCACCACCATCATCACCACATAACCATCATCACCACCACCACCACTATCACCACCACCACATCACACCACCATCACCACCACCACACAGCCACCATCATCACCACCACCACTATCACCACCACCACCACCATCACCACACAACCACCACTATCACCACCACCACATCACACCACCATCACCACCACCACACAGCCACCATCATCACCACCACCACTATCACCACCACCACCACCATCACCACACAACCACCACTATCACCACCACCACCACATCACACCACCACCACCAACACCATAGCCACCATCATCACCACCACTACTATCACCACCACCACCATTACCACCACCATCACCACCACCACCACCACCACACAGCCACCACCATCACCACCACCACCACCATCACCACACAACCACCACAACCATCACACCACTACCAACACCACCACCACTGAGTCTTACGCACTTAATTTTGATTGTAAAGATGCTGTACAATGAAAGCACATGAGTATGAGGGATGCCAAAATGGCTAGAAATGATGGTGCAGGGCTCAGAGTCTGATGAACAACATTGAATAAATTGTTGGTGAATTTATATCATCCAATCTTCAATGGATGCATTAGGAAAATTCTACCAAAACAGCTGTTGTGAATTTTAAACACCATTTGTGCTTACTTTTATATTTATAAATGTATATATATATGTATATATGCTTATGTATGTATATATATATGTATATATGCTTATATATGTATATATATATGTATATATGCTTATATATGTATATATGTATATATATATGTATATATGCTTATATATGTATATATGTATATATGTATGTATATATATATGTATATATGCTTATATATGTATATATGTATGTATATATATATGTATATATGCTTATATATGTATATATGTATATATGTATGTATATATATATGTATATATGCTTATATATGTATATATATATGTATATATGCTTATATATGTATATATGTATATATATATGTATATATGCTTATATATGTATATATGTATATATGTATGTATATATATATGTATATATGCTTATATATGTATATATATGTATATATGCTTATATATGTATATATGCTATATATGTATATGTATATATGTTATATATGTATATATGTATATATGTATGTATATATATATGTATATATGCTTATATATGTATATATGCTTATATATGTATATATGTATATATGTATGTATATATATATGTATATATGCTTATATATGTATATATGCTTATGTATGTATATATATATAATATATATATATATATATATATATATATGCTTGTGTATGTCATCATCATCATCATCGTTTAACGTCCATTTTCCATGCTAGCATGGGTTGGACGGTTCAACTGGGGCCTGGGAAGCCAGAAGGCTGCACCAGGCCCGGCCTGATCTGGTAGTGTTTCTACAGCTGGATGCCCTTCCTAACGCCAACCACTCCGTGAGTGTAGTGGGCTCTTTTTACGTGCCACCTGCATAGGTGATGTATATATATATATATATGTATATGTATTTATTTATATTACACTTAGGCGCAGGAATGGCTGTGTGGTAAGTAGCTTGCTTACCAACCACATGGTTCCAGGTTCATTTCCATTGCATGGCACCTTGGGCAAGTGTCTTCTACTATAGCCTCGGGCCAACCAAAGCCTTGTGAGTGGATATGGTAGATGGAAACTGAAAGAAGCCCATCACATATATATATAATATATATATATATATATATATATATATCCCTGAAGAGATGATTGCATTATTCTATATTATATTTATTCCCTCTGGTATAATCTTAATGTTTTCTTCGAAACATATGTTGGAAGTATAAATGATTTGAATAATACCTGCGTTTGATTCCATTTCTTAATTTATCTGTTATACAAAAACATTTCACTTAACCCTGGAATTTCTATCTTTATAAGTAGGTTGTAATATCCAAGGCATTTATGTGAATTTTTGCTACCCTGGTAATTATCCATTTATTTTTTCCATGTTATTTGTACACATTGAAAAATACACATACATTTATATATATATATACATATACATTTGCGCACGCACACACCAAACACACACACACACACATACATATATGATGGGATTTTGAAAGGTGTCACAAAGGCTTGGTTGAAGGCTCAACCTTCCGTGTTCTTTTACAGGGCTTAGAAAAACTGAAGAATTTTGGCAATAATGATGAGAATCTGAGAGGGGAATATACTCTTTACTCTTTTACTCTTTTACTAGTTTGTCATTTGACTGTGGCCATGCTGGAGCACCGCCTTTAGTCAAGCAAATCGACCCCGGCACTTATTCTTTGTAAGCCTAGTACTTATTCTATCGGTCTCTTTTGCCGAACCGCTAAGTTACGGGGACATAAACACACCAGCATCGGTTGTCAAGCGATGTTCAGGGGTCAAACACAGACACACAAACACACACACATATATATACATACATACATACGACGGGCTTCTTTCACTTTCCGTCTACCAAATCCACTCACAAGGCTTTGGTTGGCCTGAGGCTATAGCAGAAGACACTTGCCCAAGTTGCCACGCAGTGGGACTGAACCTGGAACCACATGGTTGGTAAGCAAGCTACTTACCACACAGCCACAAAATCATAATTAACTGATCCCCTTGCATTTTCTTTTACCCAAAGCCAAGAACTTTTCAGCACCCCCTCATGTGTGTGTGTGTGTGTGTACACACACACACAATGATGGTGCTCCAGAATGGACACAGCCTCTAGTTGAAAATACTAAAGGAATAATATATAAAACTTTTGGAAATGCCAGTATAAAGAGAAAAAGACAGAGAGATAGAGTGAATGTGTATGTCCGTGTATATATATATGTGTGTGTTTGTGTGTACGTGTGTATGTATGTGTGTGTCTGTGTAGAATGGTAGTCATCTGCTTTCATTATTAAAACATAAGTCGAGAAGCAGAGGACAACAGTTGCATTCATCTCACCGTATTCTTCCTCATCTGTTTTCATTTTTCATTTCCGAAAGAGATATTCACCCCACCCCATAACATAAGAAGAAATGTCAAGCACTCAATACTCACCAATCCACTTTCATCATTGGAGCTTATCTTTCACAAGGTTAGCAGCTTCAGAAAATCTAATACCGTGATATCTTGCTTGCACGTCATTAACTTGCGAAAATATATGTCTTTCCATCAATAAAGCAAGCTCGCTGTCAATATCATAAGGATTGTTATCTTTATTGTCAAACCAAAAGACTGACCACTGCTAACATTTGGTTTTGTCAAAGCATATCTTGTTTAAATTAGTATTTCCAAAGGTAAAATGCTGCTATCAGCCGAGTAATTACACATTCTTGTAATTAGCTGCTCGTTATTTATTTATGCTCAGAAAAATGAAAAATGGACATCAAGTGCATGCCAAAAAAAAATAATGCAATACCTGACATTTCTACCTTGAGTGAGTCGGTTCTTATCAAGGTGTTGTTACTATTCGACAGAATTTACTCTTTTTACTTGTGTCAGTCATTTGAGTGTGGCCATGCTGGAGCACCGCCTTTTAGTCAAACAAATCGACCCCAGGACTTATTCTTTGTAAGCCCAGTACTTATTCTATCGGTGTCTTTTGCCGAACCACTAAGTTACGGGGATGTAAACTCACCAGCATCAGTTGTCAAGCAATGTTGGGGGACAAACACAGACACACAAACGTACACACACACACACACACACACACACAAACACACACATACACTCACACACACATATATATATATATACATATAAAGGCAGCAAACTGGCAGAAACGTTAGCGAGCCGGGCGAAATGCTTAGCGGTATTTCGTCTGTCGTTACGTTGTGAGTTCAAATTCCGCCGAAGTCGACTTTGCCTTTCATCCTTTCGGGGTCGATAAATTAAGTACCAGTTATGCACTGGGGTCGATGTAGTCGACTTAATCCCTTTGTCTGTCCTTGTTTGTCCCCTCTATGTTTAGCCCCTTGTGGGTAGTAAAGAAATATATATGATGTGCTTTTTTCAGTTTCCATCTACCAAATCCACTCACAAAGTTTTGGTCGACCCGAAGCTATAGTAGAAGACACTTGCCCAAGGTGCCACACAGTGGGACTGAACCCGGAACCATGTGGTTCGTAAACAAGCTACTTACCACACAACCACTCTTGCACTTATTGTTTCAAAGCAAGGATCTTTCCTCTTCTTTCTTTCTTTTCTTCCTTTGATCTTTTACTTGTATTAGTCATTGAACCGTGACCATGCTGGAGCACCATCTTGAATAGTTTTCCAGTTGAACAAATTGGTTCTAGTGCTTCTTGATTTTCTTCAAGTCTGCTATTTATTTTTTCAGGTTCTTTTGCTGAACTGCTAAGTTACAGGAATGTCAACAAAAAGAAAACCAACCAGTAAGAGAGTGGGACAAATACAAAGAAACACCCACAGACAACACACACGCACATATATATATATATATGTAAAGGTGGTGCTCCAGCATGGCTGCAGTCAAAAGTCTCTGAACAAGTAAAAGAATAAAAGAATAATTCATTTTTGGATTTACTCTTTTACTCTTTTACTTGTTTCAGTCATGTGACTGTGGCCATGCTGGAGCACCGCCTTTAGTTGATCAAATCGACTTATTCTTTGTAAGCCTAGTACTTATTTTACTGGTCTCCTTTTTGCCGAACTGCTAAGTTACAGGGACGTAAACACACCAGCATCGGTTGTCAAGCGATGTTGGGGGGACAAACACAAACACGCACATAATTATATATATATATACATATATACGACAGGCTTCTTTCAGTTTCCGTCTACCAAATCTACTCACAAGGCTTTGATTGTCCCAAGGCTATAGTAGAAGACACTTGCCCAAGGTGCCATGCAGTGGGACTGAACTTGGAACCATGTGGTTTGTAAGCAAGCTACTTACCACACAGCCACTCCTATGCCTGGATTTGGTTTGCAAGATTCTTTATGTGAGTTTGTGTGTTGAAGCATATTCTGTTGTGTCTGAGGAGAGTCATTCTCTTTTAGAGCCTTATTATTTAACACACTCACCGCTAAAGTTTACACTTATTTTCTTATTTATTTTTCTAAAGTTTTCGTTGCATTTTGCAACCTTTTCAAACTATTGAAATGGTTGCAAGACGCAGTAGAATAAATATATATATATATATATATATATATATATATTATATATATATATATATGTAGGTGCAGGAGTGGCTGTGTGGTAAGTAGCTTGCTTACCAACCACATGGTTCCGGGTTCAGTCCCACTGCATGGCATCTTGAGCAAGTGTCTTCTACTATAGCCTCGGGCCGACCAAAGCCTTGTCAGTGGATTTGGTAGACGGAAACTGAAAGAAGCCATTCGTATATATGTATATATATGTGTGTGTGTGTATGTTTGTGTGTCTGTGTTTGTCCCCCTAGCATTGCTTGACAGCCGATGCTGGTGTGTTTACGTCCCCGTCATCTAGCAGTTCGGCAAAAAGAGACTGATAGAATAAATACTGGGCTTACAAAGAATAAGTCCCAGAGTCGACTTGCCTGACTAAAGGTGGTGCTCCAGCATGGCCACAGTCAAATGACTGAAACAAGTAAAAGAGAGTAAAATATATATATATATATAATAAATATTAGAGAATAAATCCAAACTTATTTTTTTAATAATTTTGTTATATATTTAAATAATATAAATTAAATAATCTTATGTATTGGCTTAAGTTTTTCATTGTATGATTTGCCTAATAGTGGTTTTGTCTCTAATTTAATATAACATATATATATATATATATATATATAAATGTAGCCATGATAAAAATCCATGCTTCGGATGTCGAGGTGGAAATCCACGCCACCATCTCTTCAGCCATCGGAAAAATACTATGAAAAATAACCATTATACAAAGTGAAATTACTGTTTGACTGACCGTTATTAAGATAAAAGAGATATTTGAATGACCGCTAAGTGAGGGGAGGGGGTAAAGGTAAGGGGGTAAAACAGTTCATAGTATTCGCATAAGCGTGCATGTTCATACCTACACATGTGCGCTTACGTGAATACTATGAACATTTTTACCCGCTTACTTTTACTCCCTCCCTCCCCTCACTTAGCGGTCATTCAAATATCTCTTTTGTCTTAATAACAGTCAATCACACAGTAATTTCTCTTTGTATAACGGTCATTTTTCATAGCATTTTTCCGATGGCTGGATAACTGAAGAGATGGTGGCATGGATTTCCACCTTAGCATCCAAAACTAGGAGTTTTATCTTGGCTACCGAATAATTGTCACATATTACATTTACAGATAAATTCCTCTATTTACATAATATCGAGGTCTCTTTCTTTCTTTTGTTGTCTTATAATTTATATATATGCCGGAGTAAACACATAAATGTGAAACAAGGTGGAAAAAAGAGTACCCAAATACCAGTGGTAGAGTAATATGCTTTATTTAAACCAGCAGAAAATTCTACAAAACCTGTTACTCTGAGTTTCACGTTGCCATTCATCGGACAGTTTCTGCTAGAATCTAGCAAAAACTGTCCGATGAACGGCAATGGGAAACTCAGAGTAACAGGTTTTGTTGAATTTTCTGCTGCTTTAAATAAAGTATATATATATATATATATACATAGATAGATAGATATACACAAGCATACATACAAATATACATACTTACATACATACACATATTTACATGTGCACATATATATATTGTGAGATCGTGGGTTCGATTCCCAGACTGGGCATTCTTGAGCAAAGCACTTCATTTCATGTCGCTCTGCAATCATTTCATTATCTGACATGTTGCACCTGTACAGGTAACATCAATTTGGTAGAAGAAGTAAGCTTATGTGTCCACAGCCATGTGATCATTATCAATAAATCATTTGTGTGGTTGTTTGGCAAGTAATTGCTGAAACCTCATTCATCATCAAATGGTGGGAGAGTCCATGATACACACACACACACACACACACACACAACACCCAAGCTGGTGACATTTAAACAGCACCTGTGCCAGTGACATATAAAAGGTACACTGTGTGGAATGGTCGGCATTAGGAAGGGCATCCAGCCATAGAAACTGAGCCGAAGCAAGCTGGGGTCTGGTGCTACCCCCTGCCTTACCAGCTCCAGTCAAACCATTTTACCCATGCTAGCATGAAAAATGGACAGTAAATGATAATGATGATGATTATATATACATATATATATACACCCACATATATATATATATATATATATATTATATATATATATAAATGTAGCCATGATAAAAATCCATGCTTCGGATGTCGAGGTGGAAATCCACGCCACCATCTCTTCAGCCATCGGAAAAATACTATGAAAAATGACCGTTATACAAAGTGAAATTACTGTTTGACTGACCGTTATTAAGATAAAAGAGATATTTGAATGACCGCTAAGTGAGGGGAGGGGGTAAAGGTAAGGGGGTAAAACAGTTCATAGTATTCGCATAAGCGTGCATGTTCATACCTACACATGTGCGCTTACGTGAATACTATGAACATTTTTACCCGCTTACTTTTACTCCCTCCCTCCCCTCACTTAGCGGTCATTCAAATATCTCTTTTGTCTAATAACAGTCAATCACACAGTAATTTCTCTTTGTATAACGGTCATTTTTCATAGCATTTTTCCGATGGCTGGATAACTGAAGAGATGGTGGCATGGATTTCCACCTTAGCATCCAAAACTAGGAGTTTTATCTTGGCTACCGAATAATTGTCACATATTACATTTACAGATAAATTCCTCTATTTACATAATATCGAGGTCTCTTTCTTTCTTTTGTTGTCTTATAATTTATATATATGCCGGAGTAAACACATAATGTGAAACAAGGTGGAAAAAAGAGTACCCAAATACCAGTGGTAGAGTAATATGCTTTATTTAAACCAGCAGAAAATTCTACAAAACCTGTTACTCTGAGTTTCACGTTGCCATTCATCGGACAGTTTCTGCTAGAATCTAGCAAAACTGTCCGATGAACGGCAATGGGAAACTCAGAGTAACAGGTTTTGTTGAATTTTCTGCTGCTTTAAATAAAGTATATATATATATATCTATAAATGTAGCCATGATAAAAATCCTGCTTCGGATGTCGAGGTGGAAATCCACGCCACCATCTCTTCAGCCATCGGAAAAATACTATGAAAAATGACCGTTATACAAAGTGAAATTACTGTTTGACTGACCGTTATTAAGATAAAAGAGATATTTGAATGACCGCTAAGTGAGGGGAGGGGGTAAAGGTAAGGGGGTAAAACAGTTCATAGTATTCGCATAAGCGTGCATGTTCATACCTACACATGTGCGCTTACGTGAATACTATGAACATTTTTACCCGCTTACTTTTACTCCCTCCCTCCCCTCACTTAGCGGTCATTCAAATATCTCTTTTGTCTAATAACAGTCAATCACACAGTAATTTCTCTTTGTATAACGGTCATTTTTCATAGCATTTTTCCGATGGCTGGATAACTGAAGAGATGGTGGCATGGATTTCCACCTTAGCATCCAAAACTAGGAGTTTTATCTTGGCTACCGAATAATTGTCACATATTACATTACAGATAAATTCCTCTATTTACATAATATCGAGGTCTCTTTCTTTCTTTTGTTGTCTTATAATTTATATATATGCCGGAGTAAACACATAAATGTGAAACAAGGTGGAAAAAAGAGTACCCAAATACCAGTGGTAGAGTAATATGCTTTATTTAAACCAGCAGAAAATTCTACAAAACCTGTTACTCTGAGTTTCACGTTGCCATTCATCGGACAGTTTCTGCTAGAATCTAGCAAAACTGTCCGATGAACGGCAATGGGAAACTCAGAGTAACAGGTTTTGTTGAATTTTCTGCTGCTTTAAATAAAGTATATATATATATATATATACATAGATAGATAGATATACACAAGCATACATACAAATATACATACTTACATACATACACATATTTACATGTGCACATATATATATTGTGAGATCGTGGGTTCGATTCCCAGACTGGGCATTCTTGAGCAAAGCACTTCATTTCATGTCGCTCTGCAATCATTTCATTATCTGACATGTTGCACCTGTACAGGTAACATCAATTTGGTAGAAGAAGTAAGCTTATGTGTCCACAGCCATGTGATCATTATCAATAAATCATTTGTGTGGTTGTTTGGCAAGTAATTGCTGAAACCTCATTCATCATCAAATGGTGGGAGAGTCCATGATACACACACACAACACCCAAGCTGGTGACATTTAAACAGCACCTGTGCCAGTGACATATAAAAGGTACACTGTGTGGAATGGTCGGCATTAGGAAGGGCATCCAGCCATAGAAACTGAGCCGAAGCAAGCTGGGGTCTGGTGCTACCCCCTGCCTTACCAGCTCCAGTCAAACCATTTTACCCATGCTAGCATGAAAAATGGACAGTAAATGATAATGATGATGATTATATATACATATATATATACACCCACATATATATATATATATATATATATTATATATATACACACATATACATATACATACATACACACACACATATATATAGAGAGAGACCCCCTTCGGTCACGACACAGACCATGGGATTGCACGTAGAAAGTTACCCTCCCAGGCACAAGTCCGGGCAAGGTTGTTTATGGAAGACAACCAGTCGCCCGTGTATAGCAGCCTCCCCTCTTCACACCACCGATATTATCCAAGGGAAAGACAAAAGGAGCCGATACAGCTTGGCACCTGTAACGTTGCAATTCATTTCTACAGCTGAGTGAACTGGAGCAATGTGAAATAAAGTGCCTTGCTCAAGAACACAACACACAGCCCGGTCCGGGATTCGAGCTCTCAACCTCACGATCGTAAGTGTGACGCTCTAACCACTGAGCCATGCTCCTTCACATATATATATATACTATATATATATATATGAAGAAAGAGAGGAGCTATAAGATGAATATACATTAGACCCCTTTTGTTTAGTTCTGATTTACTCTGTGCTTCATAGCCTGATCCATCAAAGGAGGTTTTTTTATGAGTTCTATCCTATTTGTAAAATCCATGTATTTTCGTTTAGCATCCGCTTTCCATGCTAGCATGGGTTGGATGGTTCAACTGGGGTCTGGGAAGCCAGAAGGCTGCACCAGGCCCAGTCTGATCTGCGAGTGTGTCTCTATAGCTGGATACCCTTCCTCATGCCAACCACTCCATGAGTGTAGTGGGTGCACGGAGGCCAGGCAAGGCTGGCAACGGCCATGATCGGATGGTGTTTCTTACATGCCACCGGCACGGAGGCCAGGCGAGGCTGGCAATGGCCATGATCGGATGGTGCTTCTTACGTGCCACTGGCACAGAGGCAGTCGGGGCGGCGAGTATTGTGCATTAAATTTATACAGTCACTACTAATGAGCTTGTAATTTTCAGGCAAAATCTGTCTAGTATAGTGACCCGGCTTCACTGTAAGATGGTTATCTCCCCTGTCTGTATATAAAAAATGTGCATTCTTGAAACTCTAAAGTTTTTTTTAACTCTTACTTCTAGTAATATAGGTGATACTTGAAACCCTCAGTCACAATTAACGACAACTGAATTTTTTTTTTTTCAGTTTAATATTTTGTATAGTCACCATCATTATTTTATATATATTGTGTGAAAGCACCAGCTGTGTTAAAACATGTTGTCTGAGATTTTTTCATCACATGAAACTATTTGTAAGTAGTTCATAAAAACACGCATTCAGTTTATTAAATACTCTTTTTACTCTTTTACTTGTTTCAGTCATATGACTGCGGCCATGCTGGAGCACCGCCTTTTAGTCGAGTAAATCGACCCCAGGACTTATTCTTTTTAAGCCTAGTACTTATTCTATCAGTCTCTTTTGCTGAACCGCTAAGTGACGGGGACGTAAACACACCAGCATCGGTTGTCAAGCAATGCTAGGGGGACAAACACAGACACACAAACATATACACACATACATATATATATATATACATATATACGACAGGCTTCTTCCAGTTTCCGTCTACCAAATCCACTCACAAGGTATTGGTCGGCCTGAGGCTATAGCAGAAGACACTTGCCCAAGATGCCATGCAGTGGGACTGAACCCGGAACCATGTGGTTGGTAAGCAAGCTACTTACCACACAGCCACCAGTTGTGTTAAAATATGTTGTCTGAGATGTTTTCATCACATGAAAGTATTTGTAAGTAGTTCATAAAAACATGCATTCAGTTTATTAAATAATATTTATCTCTCACCAAATGGAGTACTTTTTTTCCTGATCTTACCATCATGGGACAATACATTATCTATATGCATGTGTGTGTGTATAACAAAAACGGTAACAAGGATGAAGAATATATATCTTTGATTCAGGATTACATCATACAAAGGCTGACAGGTGTTTCCTTTGTGTAAATGGTTTTATATGTATGATGGCAGATACAATAATTGAATCGGTCCATATTGAATTGATTGTGAAATCAGATATAGTAAATACTTGTGCAAACGTAATGTTTTTCAAGGCAACCCACCCAGGTGTGAATCTGATGTGGAGTGAGGATTTTTCAGCATTTGGGAGAAATCACTAAACTGCATATATGTAGGTGCACTCATGCACAGCAATGCACACATGCACACACGACACACACACAATGCACGCACACACACGCACACACACACAGATGCACACATGAGACACACACACAATGCACACACACACACACGACGCACACACATGCACACACACACATACATACACACACACACATGCACACACGACACACACACAATGCATGCACATGCACGCACACACACACACACACAGATGCACACATGAGACACACACACAACACACACACACACACACGACGCACCACACATGCACACACACACACACTCACACACACACACAGAGTAATCAAAGTATGTGTGAATGCAAATATATTTCAGCTGCTCTTGCCAATCAGTTTCAAATGAGACAAGAAAACACACACACACATGCACCCACCCACACACACACACACACACATACACACACACACACTCACACACACATGCACACACACACATATACGATAGGCTTCTTTTAGTTTCTGATTGCCAAATCCACTTACAAATCTTTGGTCAACCTAAGGATATGGTAGAGGACACTATAAGGCGCCGGGCGAAATGCTTAGCGGTATTTCGTCTGCCATTACATTCTGAGTTCAAATTCCGCCGAGGTCGACTTTGCCTTTCATCCTTTCGGAGTCGATAAATAAAGTACCAGCTACGCACTGGGGTCGATGTAATCGACTTAATCTCTTTGTGTGCCCTTGTTTGTCCCCTCTATGTTTAGCCCCTTGTAGGCAATACAGAAATAGGTATTTCGTCTGCCGTTACATTCTGAGTTCAAATTCCGCCAAGGTTGACTTTGCCTTTCATCCTTTCGGGGTCGATAAATAAAGTACCAGTTTCACACTGGGGTCGATGTAATCAACTTAATCTCTTTGTGTGCCCTTGTTTGTCCCCTCTATGTTTAGCCCCTTGTAGGCAATAAAGAAATATATGTGGTACAGGACACTTGCCCAAAGTGTCATGCAGTGGGACTGAACCTAGAAGCATGTGGTTTGGAAGCAAGCTTCTTACCACACAGCCACACCTGCACCTGTATGTGTGTGTATATATCATCATCATCATTTAATATCCATCTTCCATGCATACATGGGTAAGTTAGTTCACAGGAATTGGCCAGGTAGAAAAACTACCTCATGCTACTGTCTCTGCTTTGGTAGAGTTTTTGCGGCTGGATGCCCTTCCTAACACCAACCACTCTGCAGAGTGGACTCAGTGGTTTTTATGTGGCACTAGCACAGGTGGGGTTAGTTTTGGCATGGGTTTTACAGCTGGATGCCCTTCCAAATGCCAACCATCTTACAGTGTGGACTGGATGCTTTTTACATGGTACCAACACTGGCAGGGTTACCAAGTAACTCATGAGACAAGGAATTATGAGAGGGGCAGGGATATTATTTGAGGAGGGGACTTGTGTCAGAGGATGAAAGGTTAGAGGGTGACGAAGAGCCAGAGAGAGAGGGAAACAGATGTTTTGCTATAATGGAGGGGGGGCATTGGAGGATGTGATACAGAATCGGATGATGAAAAGTTGGAGTGTGACAGAGAAATAGAGAGGCAGAAATAGGTGTCAGAAAAAGGCAGCAAGTTGGTAGAAACGTTAGCACACCGGGCGAAATGCTTAGCGGTATTTCGTCTGCTGTTACATTCTGAGTTCAAATTATGCCGAGGTCGACTTTACCTTTCATCCTTTTGGGGTCGATAAATTAAGTACCAGTTACACACTGGGGTCAATGTAATCGACTTAATCCCTTTGTCTGTCCTTGTTTGTCCCCTCTGTGTTTAGTCCCTTGTGGGCAATAAAGAAATAAGAAATAGGTGTCTTGCTATAGAGAAGATACATGGTCACCCAGTGAGAGAGAGAGAGAGAGAGCGACCATAAATAAGGGCAGAAATAGGTGTGCTGATGTAGAGGAGATATATGGCCATCCAGCAAGAGGGAAGAGTGAAGGAAAGAGAGAAAGAGAGAGAGTAGGAAACAGCAAAGGTGTGAGAGAGAGCAGGAGAGAGATGGTGAAGTGCCAGGGTATACTCACAAGTAACCAGGATCAGAGCATAGATGCGATGGTAGAGTTGAGAAATGAGAGGTAAGAAGCTAAGCTCATAATGTAAGCTGCAAGGTATTGCTAAGAAGGTGCAAGTAGGGAGTAAGGATTGCAGTGATTGGTACACTAAGTGAAATTGTAGTTGTGGCCAGAGCAGGTACCACATGAAAGGTACTCATGTACTGGCATGAGTGCCTTTCATGTGGATGCCTGATATGCTCTTTGGAGTGGTTGGCATTAGGAAAGGCACCCAGCCATGGAAACCAAGCCAAAATAGAGCAGAGCCTGGTACAGCTCTCTGGCTTACCAGTTCCAGTCAAACCGTTTAACCCATGCCAGCAAAGAAAAAGGATGCTAAATGATGATGTGGATGCTGAGGATACATAGACACACACACACACACAGACACACACACACAAACATTTGCACAGTTTCCATTTACCAAACTGGATTCTATTCATAAAGTCATATTTATTTCGTTACTACCCACAAGGGGCTAAACACAGAGGAGACAAACAAGGACAGACAAACGGATTAAGTCGATTACATCGACCCCAATGCATTACTGGTACTTATTTAATCGACCCCGAAAGGATGAAAGGCTAAGTCGACCTCGGCAGAATTTGAACTCAGAACGTAACGTCAGACGAAATACGGCTACGCATTTCGCCCGGCATGCTAACGATTCTGCCAGCTCATCGCCTTATTCATAAAGTCATATTGGTAAACGAGAAACTAGATTATAAAAAGATTTACCCAAAGTACTTTAGAATAAGAATTGAAACTGGAACCATGCAGCTCGCAGCCAGTTTCTGAACCATACGCTTTTGCCAATGCCACAGATTTTCACATCATTTTATTAATGGCTTCAGCTCGGATCAAATGTCAATTTGCTTGCTTTATTTCTTTGGAGTGTTTGCACAGATATACACTATAAACATGAAAGTTTGCATGTTTAAACAAATATTCACTTTCTATGAACGTATATAAATGCATATACATAAATATATATATATATACATATGAGTATGTGTGTGTATGTGTGCATGTGTATATATGTGTGAGTGTGTATATATATGTTTGTGTGTGTGTATATACATGTATATAAACGTATTTATATATATATATATATATATATATATATATAATATATGCATACACATAATATATATGTGTGTATATGTGTTTGTGCATACATGTGAATGTGTTATATATATATGTATAGACATACATACATATATATATGTACACATATATATATACACACATATACATATATATATATACACATACACACTCACACACACACACATATATATATACACATACATATATATATATATACACATACACATTCACACATATATATACACATATATATATACACATACATATATGTATATATATAAACACACACACACATACACACCCATACATACAAACGTGTAGCTATTTTATGTAAAGATCTAATTGTGAAAGGGTATATATTTATCTTATCACTAAAGGAGTTTTGTAATGTTTAACTTTTGATGGGAATGTGTTCAAAGAATCAGATTAAACAAATAGCGCCAGGTGCAGACGAGACTCTGTGGTGAAGAACTTTGGTTTGCTGGCATGTGGTTTCGTGTTTGATTCCAGTTTCTATCTTCTAATGCAAGTCTTGGGTTTGACCAAAGTCTTTGAAGTTGCATTTGGTTGAATAACACTATGTAGAAGGCCATTGCTTATATACACACATGCCTCCAGTCATGCAGTTATACATACATACATACATACATACATACCTATATACACACCGAATCTTCCAGATTAAATCAATAACTGGTTTATTTCTCCAATTATAAATGAGAAACACCTTCTACATACCCATGTAGTGTTATTCAGATATGATTTTTAAAAAATATTCATTGTAGCTAGGTGTTGGAGTGGCTGTGTGGTAAGTTGCTTGTTTACCAACTACATGGTTCCGGGTTCAGTCCCACTGTGTGACACCTTGGGCAAGTGTTTTCTACTATAGCCTTGGGTTGACCAAAGCCTTGTGAGTGGATTTGGTAGAGAGAAACTGAAAGAAGGCCGTCATATATATGTATATATATATGTGTGTATTTGTGTGTCTGTGTTTGTCCCCCCAACATCGCTTAACAACCGATGCTGGTGTGTTTACATCGTTGTAACTTAGTGGTTCGGCAAAAGAGACCGATAGAATAAGTACTAGGCTTACAAAGAATAAGTCCTGGGGTCGATTTGCTCAACTAAGGGAGGTGCTCCAGCATGGCCACATTCAAATGACTGAAACAAGTAAGAGAGTAAAAAGAGAGTACCATTGCGGAATGATGTGGCTTCATGGTTAAGGTGTTTGACTCTTGATTGTAAAATTGTGGTTTCAATTCCTGGACTGGGGAATGCATTATGTTCTTGAGCAAAACACTTCATTTCAGATTGCTCCAATCCACTCAGCTTGCAAAAGTGGATTAACCTGTGACAGGCTGGTTTCCCATCCAGGGAGAAAATATATACGAGCCCTTATGAGTTCATAGGGCTTGACAAGGATGCTTTTATACCCTGCAGGATTCTGCTAGTGTGATTATGACAGATACTAATATCAACATCATTGATGGAAACTGTACTGAAGCACCAGTAAGCTATTTAAGAAGACACAGGTACTCCTCTCATTTCACATGGTTTTGGACCTAAGAAGCAATAGTTGTGGTGTGCAAGAGAGACGTTTGCGTTGGTATGGTCATGTGGCAAGAATGGATGAAGATAGTTGTGTGAAAAAGTTCCACACCCTAGTGGTTGAGGGAACCTGTGGAAGAGGTAGACCCAAGAAAATCTGGGACGAGGTGGTGAAGCATGACCTTCGAACTTTGGGTCTCACTGAGGAAATGACTAGAGACCGAGACCTTTGGAAGTATGCTATGCGTGAGAAGACCCGGCAGGACAAATGAGGCCATAATCCCGTGGCCTCTACCTGGGATGTTGCCAGCCCACTTATGCATTCCTTTCCTTCTTGGGACACAAAACTCCACTTGTAAAGACCTGTTGAGGCAAGTGAAAATCAAAATCATAATCGATCAACATCAATGGAATTTGTAGCTGTGATACCAGTGTCGCTGGCACGTAAGAGAACCATCTGAACGTGGCCGTAGCCAGTGCCGCCCCGACTGGCCTCCGTGCCGGTGGCACATAAAAAGCACCATCCAATTCGTGGCCATTGCCAGCTTCGTCTGATCTCTTGTGCCGGTGGCATGTAAAAAACACCATCCGATCGTGGCCGTTTGCCAGCCTCGTCTGGCACCTGTGCCGGTGGCATGTAAAAGGCACTCACTACACTCACGGAGTGGTTGGCATTAGGAAGGGCATCCAGCTGTAGAAAAATTGCCAGATCAGACTGGGCCTGGTGCAGCCTTCTGGCTTCCCAGACCCCAGTTGAACCGTCCAACTCATGCTAGCATGGAAAACGGATGCTAAACGATGATGATGATGATGTCACACGTTCAGATGCCTCTACTACTCAACTGTTCTCCTCCGACTGCTACTCTCCTGACGTCTAGGCTTCTCTCTCTATATCTACGTATTGGGCTAACCTACTTCATCATCTGGGGGCGTCCACACAACATATATCTAAACCCTGATCTACTTTAGGGCAATGAAAAAGCTTTTGTTGACCCTTCTATTGGCTTTAAAAAGCAGCCAGAAAATTATTGGGATGAAGTTCCCTCCATCTTAAATGCCTTTATGGCAAAACAGCTTCTTCAACAAAATTCTTTCTTCAATAAAAAAAATAAACCCAGGCTTGCTTTCCTGGTGCTAACCGATCTTCTCAAAACACTGTGAACTGGCGAAAACTGGTTATAAGAGAGATAGAAAGTAATCTAAACAAACCACAATTACTATCGTTAAATTACTGTGTAGCTGTAAATGTAATTGAGTTGAGAGAAACGACTGATGAATATATTCAATTCCGGAATATCTTGAAACTGTAGTTTGCAGAAAACTTTTCTTTTGTTGCACCTACCATCGAGCAAAAGGTCGTCCTCAACAAGATTGCGTCAACATTTCAACAGCTCTAATGTCAAAAGTTATTGACAATTTCACTGAAGAGCACGTGGAATCATGTGGTGCTAATTACTGGAATATTATTCACTTTGGAATGCACAGCTGTTGCTGCTCTTAAAGAACACTTAGGAGAAATCTGCAATATATTGGCGCAGGAGTGGCTGTGTGGTAAGTAGCTTGCAAACCAACCACATGGTTCCGGGTTCAGTCCCACTGCGTGGCATCTTGGGCAGGTGTCTTCTGCTATAGCCTCGGGCCGACCAATGCCTTGTGAGTGCATTTGGTAGACGGAAACTGAAAGAAGCCCATCGTATATATATATATATATATATAGGCGCAGGAGTGGCTGTGTGGTAAGTAGCTTTCTAACCAACCACATGGTTCCGGGTTCAGTCCCACTGCGTGGCACCTTGGGCAAGTGTCTTCTGCTATAGCCCCGGGCCGACCAAAGCCTTGTGAGTGGATTTGGTAGACGGAAACTGAAAGAAGCCTGTCGTATATATGTATATATGTATATATATGTGTGTGTGTGTATATGTTTGTGTGTCTGTGTTTGTTCCCCCCCAACATCGCTTGACAACCAATGCTGGTGTGTTTACGTCCCCGTCACTTAGCGTTTCGGCAAAAGAGACCGATAGAATAAGTACTGGGCTTACAAAGAATAAGTCCCGAGGTCGATTTACTCGACTAAAAGGCGGTGCTCCAGCATGGCCGCAGTCAAAATGACTGAAACGAGTAAAAGAGTAAAAGAGTATACGTGGAAATGGAATTATTAAACGAAAGCAATTGAGATGGAAAGCAACGCTTGAAGAAAACATCACCAATCTCTCCTATTGTATTGGTTGGTTAATCAGGATAATAAGATGTAATATACACCTCACTCTTTTACTCTTTCACTCTTTTACTTATTTCAGTCATTTGACTGTGGCCATGCTGGAGCACCACCTTTAATCGAGCAACTCGACCCCGGGACTTATTCTTTCGAAAGCCCGGTACTTATTCTATCAGTCTCTTTTGCCGAACCGCTAAGTAACGGGGACAGAAACACACCAGCATCGGTTGTCAAGCAATGCTAGGGGAAAAACACAGACACACAAACACACACACGCATATATATATACATGTATACGACGGGCTTCTTTTCAGTTTCCGTCTACCAAATCCACTCACAAGGCTTTGGTCGGCCCGAGGCTATAGTAGAAGACATTTGCCCAAGGTGCCACGCAGTGGGACTGAACCGGGAACCATGTGGTTGGTAAACAAGCTACTTACCACACAGCCACTCCTACATTTTATGCAAAAATTAACAAAACTCATCATCATTCTTTAACCTCTGATTTTCTGTGCTGGCATGGGTTGGACTGTTTGACCAGAATTGGCAAACTGGGGAGCTGCCCCAGATTCCAGTCTGTTTGTCCATGCTGGCATGGGTTGGATTGTCTGACGAGAGCTTTTTGTTATCAATATTCCATCTATGGAGCTTTGTAAGATTGTTCGAAACCAGCTTCTTCCTCAGACGAGGAATTCAAATAATTCAAAGAAAAAAGCATCCATACACACATGATGCTAGTCTCTTGTAGAGACTTTGAGAGAGTTGGTTATAGAATTCTTTACTGAATAACCTGCAAAGATGACTTGTTTTTCCCATTAAATCAACGTTGCTTGAACAGGTGCATGGTGTATCACACATTAGGTGTTGAAGTGATTGCAGAACAAGGTGAGAACACAGTGCACTACTTAGTCCTATAAGTAAAACCACAAAATAAAAAGACACACACACACACACACACACACATATCTGTATGTATATATAATATATATATATGTGTGTGTATATATATATGTGTGTATATATATATGTGTGTGTATATATATATATGTGTATATATATATATATATATGTATATATATATATATGTGTGTGTGTGTGTGTATATATATATATATATATTATATATGTGTGTGTGTGTGTGTGATATATATATATTATATATATATATATATATATGTATGTATCAGATCATTAAGAATGAGATGTCTGATTTTGCACTGAAAGTTTATTTTTTGTTATCTCAACAAAAAGCAAAGCTTTTAATTCAAAGCATGCACCTAAATTATCAACACAATTTTACCATTTTATCAGTAGCTAATTATGCTGGCAGCAAAGAATTCTGGAGAGAAAGGTTGTTTTTGCATTTTCTTATTGCAAAAAGTTGTCTAATGCCTGGAAAATGTGATAGTCAGTTGGTGCAAGGTCTGGTGAATATGGTGGATGGCTGAGTACTTCCAAGTTCAGTTCCTGTAACTTGAGTAAGTGTTCCTTGTGCAACATGTAGTCGAGCATTGTCTTGTAAGAGAATTAGTCTGTCTCAATTGATCAATATCGGTTGTTTAATTGCAAGTTCAATCATCATTTCATCCAATTGGTCGATGTATACATCTGCTGTCATTGATTTACCAGGTCTCATGAAACAGTAGTGGATGACACCAGCACTGGACCACCAAACAGACACCATTAGCTTTGAGGGTGATTCTTCTTTATTGGATTGTGTTTTGGCACTTTGTGTCTATCCAACCACTCCTTTACTCTTTTACTTGTTTCAGTCATTTGACTGCGGCCATGCTGGAGCACCACCTTTAGTCAAACAAATCGACCGCAGGACTTATTCTTTGTAAGCTTAGTACTTATTCTATCGGTCTCTTTTGCCGAACCGCTAAGTGACGGGGACATAAACACACCAGCATCGGTTGTCAAGCAATGCTAGGGGAACAAACACACACACATACATATATATATATACATATATACGACGGGCTTCTTTCAGTTTCCGTCTACCAAATCCACTCACAAGGCTTTGGTCAGCCCGAGGCTATAGAAGAAGACACTTGCCCAAGATGCCACGCAATGGGACTGAACCCGGAACCATGTGATTGGTAACCACACAGCCACTCCTGCGCCACTGTGCAGAATGTTTGCTATTGTTGGAAAGAATCCATTTTTCATCACACGTAACAATACAATGCAAAATTGGCCATGGCATCAAAGAGTAAGTTTCAAGATGGCGTGTCATTTGATGCTTGTTCAGTTCATGTGGTTCCCACTGATCCAATTTCTTTACCTTGTCGATTTGTTTATCGAAACATCAAACCTTGCTGCTAACTTACACCTCTTTTGAGATGTAACTGCTTCCTATTTCTTTACTACCCACAAGGGGCTACACACAGAGAGGACGAACAAGGACAGACAAAGGGATTAAGTTGATTACATCGACCCCAGTGCAAACTGGTACTTTATTTATCGACCCCGAAAGGATGAAAGGCAAAGTCGACCTCGGTGGAATTTGAACTCAGAACGTAACGGCAGAAGAAATACCTATTTCTTTACTACCGACAAGGGACTAAACACAGAGGGGACAAACAAGGACAGACAAACGGATTAAGTCGATTACATCGACCCCAGTGCATAACTGGTACTTATGTAATTTTTCCCGAAAGGATGAAAGGCAAAGTCGACCTCGGCGGAATTTGAACTCAGACGAAATACCTGTTTTTATTACCCACAAGGGACTAAACACAGAGAGGACAAACAAGGACAGACAAATGGATTAAGTCGATTGCATCGACTCCATTGCGTAACTGGCACTTAATTTATCGACCCCGAAAGGATGAAAGGCAAAGTCGACCTCGGTGGAATTTGAACTCAGAACGTAATGGCAGACGAAATACCGCTAAGCATTTCGCCCGGCGTGCTAACGTTTCTGCCAGCTCGCCGCCTTGAGATGTAACTGCTTCCACTATAGTTTCCAACTCATCACTATCCACCTTGGTCTCAGGTCTACCACAGGGCTGACTTTCAAGAATAAAATCACCAGACCAGAACTTCTCAAATCATCGAGATTCAGTGCCCTCATTTACCACATCTTCACCAAACACCTCATTCAAGTTTCAAACTGTCTGGGATGCATTGGTTCCTTAACTCATATTCATAAACAATATGAATTTTTTTATATCTGTCCTTGGGTTCACAAAAATTGAGTTACAAGAGGAAACTCACAATATAATCTGACAACGTGAACTGTATTTCGAAAAGTGATGATCTAATTCTTCAATGTTGCAAAACAAAGAATTGTCAGGATAAAACATTAGGGTTAACGATTGTCAAACTTGGTGCGTAAGAAATTCGAACATTAAATTCTTAATGACCTGATATATATAAATATATATTTATACATTTATATATGTATGTGTGTATGTGTATGTGTGTATATATACATATATATATATATATATGTGTGTGTGTGTGTGTATATATATGTGTGTGTGTGTATATATATGTGTGTGTGTGTGTGTGTGTGTGTATATATATGTGTGTGTGTGTGTGTATATATATGGTGTGTGTGTGTATATATATATATATAATATATGTGTGTGTGTGTGTGTGTATATATATATATGTGTGTGTGTGTGTGTGTTATATATATATATGTGTGTGTATATATATAGATATATATATATATGTGTGTGTATATATATATATAATATATATATGTGTGTGTGTTGTATATATATATATGTGTGTGTATATATATATATAAATATATGTGTGTGTGTATATATATGTGTATGTATATATATATATATGTGTGTGTATATATGTGTATATATATATATATATGTATATATATGTATGCATGTATTTATGTATGTATGTATTGCGGCACATACTTCTAGATATATAGACATATGTACAAAAAGATACATATACATACCTACATGCACCACACAAACACACACATATATTTACATTACTGTGTATGTATTTCCATCCAAATCTCTTCATGTGGGTGTAAAGCAATTCCTTGCTTGCATTGCATTCCTTTCCTTTTAAATATTAAAAACATAAAAATATAATAATGCTATAATATATTTTTAGGGTATATATTATTAAACAACATCACAATAAATTCTGGATTATATTAATATATATCAATATAAATTATATTGAAAGAAATTGTTATTATTGTTGTTATTATCATTATTATTATTATTATTATTCTATGTTTGACTTTTGCTTTATGTTTGTACAAGTTGGCTCCAAGTCTCACCCAGAGACCTCAAGAGACAACAGGTTGGAAGTTCACGTTGTTGTTATGCCTAGTGCCATATATTTGGGTATTTTTTGGTGTTGTACTAATGAATGTCTAATAAATAAATTTTTAAAAAAAATTGTTTTAAACCTTGAGATTACATAGAGAGTATTTTGCGTAGGATATGAGCAGTTCCCATGAGCACTATCTTTTGAATTTCTGCCATTTTGGGGTTTCCTGGTATCTGAGTTAGGTAGCAATCAGCCCCTTTCGCTATCATTCCCAAGGCACCTATGACAACAGGTATTGTTTTAGTCTTCAGGTTCCAAAAACAATACCTGTTGTATTATTATTATTGTTATTATTATTATTATTATTATTATTATTATTATTATTATTATCGTTATTGTTGATATAAAGACAGCAAGTTGGCAGAATCATTAGAATGCGTGGCAAAATTCTTAGTGGTATTTTGCTTGTAGCTATGTTCAGAGTTCAAATTCAGTTGTGGTTGACTACTTTTCATCATTTTAGGGTCGGTAAATTAAGTATCAGTGAAAAACTAGGGTTGATGTTATCAATTAGTTCCCTCTCCCAAAATTTCAGATCTTGTGCCTATTGTAGAAAGGATTATTATTATTATTATTATTGTTGTTGTTATTATTATTGAGTGAGAGAGCAGTGCATGCCATCAAAGTGACACTGGGGTAAAATATACGAAGCCCAGTATACCCATCATGACTACCCGTCTGATAAGGGTACACTAGGCACATGCATCACAAGAATGTTTGTGACATGCTGATCTCATATCAAGATAAACAGTGCATGACCTTGCAGGTGGGGCCCAGTTAGAGTTTTCTTCTGGTCGAGTAACCCATCCTGCTCAAAAGGTCCCTGAATAAGGGTTGTTTAAGGATATTGAAAGAACCACCCATGTTTCCAGAGCTGAATTATTCAAACCCCAAAGAATCCCTCTCAACACATGGCTATGATGCTCCCCCACTACTTCTGCTCGTGATCAGAGATGCACATATCATCAGCCACCAAGGGACATGCTCAACTGGTTATGATCAAGCAAGTGACAAGCAAGTCTGTGGTATTGAGCAGAATATTTGCTGTAGCCCATCTTTTATACCAAGACAAAACAATGTACATGATAACACTTCCAATCAGTTAAGCTCAGAAGCCATGAGAGCCACTGCCTAGTACTGCATCAGGGCATTTATTATTATTATTATTATTATTATTATTCAGTAGTTTTATTTTTATAGCGTGCTTTCACTTCACTACCGAGCACAGCTCTGTGTGCCTTGGGTATGTGCTGTGATTTGTTGTGATGCTCTGATGGTTATTGTATGGAAAGTGTTCTGCGTAGGATGTGTGCAGTGCCCAGTAGTGTAATTTTCTGTATGTTATATGTGTTTGTAAGTCCTGGTGTTTTTGTTATGTATTTGTCTGAATATTTTTTTATCATGCCTAATGCACCTAGTATTAGTATTATTATGCTATTCTTGCTTACTCCATTTCTTACTCTAAAATAGTGGACTTTCATCTTTTTTGGACAATTATAAACAATTTGTTTTGCCAGTATTGTGTAATCCGTTGTTCAAATCTAGTTAGCTTTGCTTTTTTTGCATGTATTCACTGCTTCAGTTCTTCAATTGCAACATTCAAGCCTTTTTTATCTGCACCATACTTCTTCCTAACTTTTTTGAATTTTCATTCATTATTAAGTTCTCCATTTCTTTTCCTGACAAATATTGACACTACGCCTTTCAAGGAGTTTATATCTTCAGAAATTCTCCTTTCCACCAACGTTGTTCATTTCCTCTTCTATCCATCGCTGTTTTATGATCAGTAGTTCTCAATTCCACCTTTTCTGCCACAATCCTACTAGCAGCCTTGATAAGATTATTTGTTTGTGAGTGGAGGCGCAATGGCCCAGTGGTTAGGGCAGCGGACTCGCGGTCATAGAATCACGGTTTCGATTCCCAGACCGGGCATTGTGAGTGTTTATTGAGCGAAAACACCTAAAGCTCCACGATGCTCCGGCAGGGGATGGTGGTGATCCCTGCTGTACTCTTTCACCACAACTTTCTCTCACTCTTACTTCCTGTTTCTGTTGTACCTGTATTTCAAAGGGCCGGCCTTGTCACTCTCTGTGTCACGCTGAATATCCCCGAGAACTACGTTAAGGGTACACGTGTCTGTGGAGTGCTCAGCCACTTACACGTTAATTTCACGAGCAGGCTGTTCCGTTGATTCGGATCAACCGGAACCCTCGTCGTCGTAACCGACGGAGTGCTTCCATTCATTTGTTTGTGATGTTCTTTGTTTCAATGTGTCTTAATACAAGACTGACTTTATCCGCCTCTGGATTTAGTCTCCATTGGTTACCATTCTTAAAGTCGCCCATAAATTCTGTCCTTTCTGTATTTAATAGATCCAAAATCCTGTCTATCATTATTCGAGCTTCCTTGCTTGAGTAGTCACTGATTTCAATTCTTTCACAATTCACTTCACTGACTGACAGGCGACAGTCGTTGAGAGAGTGCGTGGGCTAAGACTACGTACCTTCATTGGTCAGTTAAAGTTGAGACAGTGTCACGTGACAACTTGCTGCAGCTGACTGCTGGAGCCTAGCAGCAGGTATTTAAAGGGCAAAAGATTTGACAAGTCAGTCGGTCGCCCGCTGACACTTGTTGACGCTACATCGAATAGGCCAGGGAACAGAAGTAAGAAGAAAGAAGACATGCACCCAACACCAGAGCTGAAGACACATCCGAAAGGAGGGGGGCCACCATGTCAAAACGGTAGAGGAATAGGGGCCGAAGCTGGATGAGGTTCCTCCTGATGATGTCTTGAGCTAACTGGATCCTATAAAGGAGCTGTTGTGGTAGCAGACCACGAAACATGGTTGAAATTCCTTATGGAATTATATTCTTGCAAACATTTGTCCATCTTTTCCACTATAATACTTTCGTTTTTCGCATGCCCAGGATCACCTGATATCCTTCTTTTAATAGCTTCTAGCTCCAATTCTGTTAACCACCCATTATTTCGTATTGCTCTTGCATGGTCACATAATCTCTGTTTCGTAATCCTTCCATTCACTGTGCATTTGTTTTCTGTACCCCCTGACAGGCATGCCATTTGCATCCACTCGGATGCTCCAGTATTGACGCTCTATAAGCATCATGTTTACTCCACTTACGTCTTGTAGCATGGCTAGCAGTTGCTGGATTATGACCAGGCCAACTCTGCTGTACAGTGCAGCACCTTCAACATTGGTTCCAGTCTCATTCACACCATTATCGTCATTTATTTTGCTTGGCATTTTCACTCACAAATGAGATGTGTTTTTGGGTTACTACCAACTGGTGTTTTCCTTGAGACACCATCTCTATCAAGATGGCAGGGGCCTTGCTCCCCTGGCTTTGAACTCAGAGCGACCCTTCTCCTAGGCTGCTTGACATGCAAGGCTAATGAGTACAACCTACCTGGAGCACTGGTTATTTGAAGGTGCCAGATATTTGCCTTTTCTCACTCTTCTCTTTGTTTGGTGAAGGAGTCAGGCTTGACCACCGGGATTTATGCCTTGCGCAGGCCATTGAGGCATTTCATAAGTGATGGGTGCTCAACTCCCTTCACCATCCCAGCATTGACAGAAAGAAAAAAGTTAAAGAAGGCGAAAGGAAGAGAGGGAAAAAATAAATAAAAGAAAGAGGAAAGGAAGATCAACTAGAGGGTGGGAGGAAGTCCATGCAGATCGAGAGGAGGGCAAGTGGGGGGACTGCTTAGGGGTGGTTGTAAATACGGAAGCGAGATAGATTTTGAACATAAGAGAAGATGGCGCATGAGTGGCTGTGTGGTAAGTAGCTTGTTTACCAACCACATGGTTCCGGGTTCAGTCCCACTGCGTGGCATCTTGGGCAAGTGTCTTCTGCTATAGCCCCGGGCTGACCAATGCCTTGTGAGTGGATTTGGTAGATGGAAACTGAATGAAGCCTGTCGTATATATGTATATATATATATGTATATATGTGTGTTTGTGTGTCCGTGTGTGTCCCCCTAGCATTGCTTGACAACCAATGCTGGTGTGTTTACATCCCCGTCACCTAGCGGTTCGGCAAAAGAGACCGGTAGAATAAGTACTGGGCTTACAAAGAATAAGTCCCAGGGTCGATTTGCTCGACTAAAGGCGGTGCTCCAGCATGGCCGCAGTCAAATGACTGAAACAAGTAAAAGAGTATGGTAGAAGAGGTGAGTAAGGCATCACTGCTGAGAGAAAGCGCCTACTGCAGCGCTCCTTACTGTCAAGAAATAAATTAAAACTAGCAGCGACATGTCACATATTTTTTAGATAAATCTTTGTATTATATTAAGATCATAGCAATAAATTTTTGTATTATATTAAGACACAGCAATAAAGAATTCTTTGCAGAGTTCTTGAAGCATGCATGACCAGTAAACAAGTGTTACCTTAGTCTGCTGGTTGTGGGTGGCTGACACTTTCCATCACACCCAGCAAAATAAGCTGTGGGTTTTCATCACATAATATTATTATTATTATTATTATTATTATTAATAATAATAATGATAATGATAATAATAATTGTGTTAACTGGAACGGCTCATGTACTGAGAAGAGCATTATCATTGGGAAAACAACATCCATCCATGAATTTATTTATTTATTAATATTTCAAATACATATTTTATCTGTGAATTTGCATGTGTAATGTGGGAATGCATACAATGAGCGTCTCTGCCCTAGGTGTACGGAAAACACTCGGCGAGAAACGGAAGAAAATTTGAAGAAAGAAGGAAAAAATAATAATAATGATAATACTAGATTGTCTTAACTGGTACATCAAACGTATTGAGAAGAGCATTGTCGATGTGAGAACTGTTGCTGCTCATGTATTTTAATATAACTTAAAAAAAAAAAAATTGAACGAACTAGTGAGTTTAGTTTAATGGCCTACCAATGTATACTATGAGTTTCTTTGCCCTAGGAGTCGGGAAGACACTCGGCAAGAAATGGAAGCAAATTTGAAAGAAGAAGAAAAAAAAAATAATAATAATAATAATAATAATTACAATAATTATGATAATGATTTCAAATTTTTGCATAAGGCCAACAAGTTTGGGGGAGGAGTAAGTCAATTACATTAATTCCAGCACTCAGCTGGTACTTTATTTTATCGACCCTGAAAGGATGAAAGGCAAAGTTGACCTCAGCAGAATTTGAACCCACAATGTAAAGTTGGAAGAAATGCCACTAAGAATTTTTGCTGGAGCGGTAACAACTCTGTCATCTTGCCACCTTAACGCTATTAACAATAAAAATAACAACAATAACATTAGTAGTAATAGCCACAGTAGGTCCAAACGAATACAGCAACAACAACAAGAACACCAACTCCATCAATGTCGGACACAGTATTGGTTGTAGTCCAGCCAACGTATTTCAACAATTAACGGAAAATCTGACCTCAGTGAATGTTAGAATTTGGCAATATTCCACGACAGCTGGACATGAGGTTAACACCATGAGGGGAAAATCTGGAACCTTTAGAATTTAAATTTAGCATCAATCCAGAATGGCTGAACGTGGAACTAACACTTTTACGTATGAACAAAAGACTGGTGCAGCTCATGTGGATTGCAAATAAACATTGCAGAGAGCATTTGTGCATGTGTATATATGTGTATATATGTGTATATAGGTGTGTGTGTGTGTGTGTGTGACTGTCATCATCTTTGTAATCTTTGTTTTTCTACATTCACTTTTCTATGATTACACGAATCCAATGTAATTCATTGCAGGCAGGGCTCTAATGCAGGATGCTCTTCCTCAGGTGTAAAAGCAATTCCTTCCAGTAACAGTTGAACTCGAAGCAATCCAGTGAAGCTACACAAAGAAGATCATCTCAATGCAACATATTAGATTCTGGGAAAGGCTGTAAAAGTTAAGATATTACTAACACACAGACATATGTGTATATATCTTTATATATAAAAGTGAAGTGGTGTGTCTGTCTCCTACGATTTAGATTCCTAACTACTCCCACAGTTTGCGGTGCAGTTTAACCAAAACCAGGTATCTTATAGTCGTGATTCATATCGAGCCCTTCTGGGTATTAGTGCGTGTCTATGATGAGTCTACGATTTAAAAAAAAAATTACCATCATTTTTTCCCATTTTAATGCCTTTTTCGCTATTATATAAGGGAAGTAACTCTCTAAAAATGTCTACGATGAGTCAACAATTTAAAAAAAAATTTACCATCATTTTTTTCCCATTCTTAATGCATTTTTTGGCTATAACTCTCTAAAAATGCTTATATAGTTATTTCCCTTACAAACCCGAGCAACGCCGGGCGATACTGCTAGTCTTCTATATATAAAAGTGAGGTTGTGTGCTGTCCGTCTCCTACGATTTAGATTCCTAACTACTCCCACATTTTGCGGTGCAGTTTAACCAAATAATCTTATAGTATCTTATAGTCGTGATTCATATCGAGCCCTTCTGGGTATTAGCGTGCATCTACGATGAGTCTACGATTAAAAAAAAATTAACCATCAATTTTTCCCATTTTAATGCATTTTTGGCATATATAAGGGAAGTAACTTTCTAAAAATTTATTATTAAATCTCAGAACGTAAAAAGGTACAGTAACACCCCCCCCCTTTCTGGTTAGCCATATTGAGATGGCTATTATACTTTACATCTCTAAAAATGCTTATATAGTTATTTCCCTTACAAACCTGAGCAACGCCGGGCGATACTGCTAGTATGTATATAGCTGCTACATCGAAATTCTTCCCTCTGCCATAAGGCTTCATTTCATCCTCAGTCGAAAGATGCCTGTTGTTATGTCCTGTTGTTATTATTATTATTTTTATTGTATTTTTGTATTTATATCTGGATGTTTTATTGTCCCTTTCTGTATCATCTAGTTGCCCGGATGTTTTGTGTTCTGGTCCCATTTTGTATCTTATTTTATATATGTATATATTTAAAATTAGAATTTAGGGTATCTAAGAGATACTATCACGCTGGAAATAGCAGCCAAAACTTGACTCTAAAACCACATTAAATGTTCATACAGCACCAGGAGAGAAGACAAAGAGACAAAATAAAGTAGCAAAAAATTACTGGATAATTCCAGATAATTTTTACCTTTGAAAGGTTTTTATTTCCATGTTGGCCACCGGATAAGATCGGTATTTAAATATCAATCTTATCCTTATATATATATATATATATATATATATTGCACCAATGCGACCATGGCCGATGCCAGCCTCGCCTGGCTCCAGTGCAGGTGGCACGTAATAAGCACCCACTACACTCACAGAGTGGTTGGCGTTAGGAAGGGCATCCAGCTGTAGAAACACTGCCAGACTAGACTGGAGCCTGGGGCAGTCCCTAGCTCCCCAGACCCCGGTCAAAACCGTCCAACCCGTGCTAGCGCGGAAAATGGACGTTAAACAATGATGATGATGATGATATATATATATAATGCACTGTTCTGTGATAGAAAATTCAGCAAAAATTCCAGCTTTATAATTTAAAGTCTAAAGTGGATAACTCTTTTACTTTTTAGATTTTAGTTTTTCTGCTTTCATTTTCTGTTCTTTACCTTCTGCATTTTCTATGTTCTGCCTTCTCAGTTTTATTTTTTGTGTTTCTTCTTCAGGTTTTTAGTTCTTTATGATATGTGGTTTGTGCCTGAAGAATATGTTTGAGATATTTCTCAACATATGAAACTATTAGTAGCACTTTAAGACATGTAGTATGTCTTTTGAATATCTATCTATATCATCATCATCATTGTTTAACGTCTGCTTTCCAAGGACTGATGAACCAGATGGCTGCACAAGGCTCCAATCTAATCTGGCAAAGTTTCTACAGCTTGATGCCCTTCCTAATGCCAACCACTCCGAGAGTGTAGTGAGTGCTTTTACGTGCCACTGGTACGAGGGCTAGTCAGGCGGTACTGGTAACGGCCACGCTCAAATGGTGTTTTTTACATGCTACCTGCACAGGAGCCAGTAAGGTGACGCTGGTAACGATCACGCTCGAATGGTATCTTTTACATACGTACATACACACACACACACACACACATATATATATATAAATATATATATAAATATATAATGGGAAAGTTTATGAAAATAAACAAAAGACGAAGGAAGGTGGAGTACAAACAAACAAATATATTAGTATAGCGCTCAGGAATAGAAATAGAAAAAGTCTTTTATGTTTCGAGCCTACGCTCTTCGACAGAAAGATACACAGAAAAAAAACAAGGAGAAAAAGAAATGTGTGTAGGAGCTAACGATCTATCATGGCGTCCTGACTTCAGACAGTGGTCAGACGCGAGAAGGGCAACACTCTTTTAGTAGTTTGAGCTGTAGTCGTGTTGGAGAACCTCTGTTAGTTTTGCAACACTTTCACTATTTGTAACCTCCTCTGATATGTGACACTTGGTGAATGAAGGGGTTTGATGCTGCTGTTCAGATTTGTGTTTCCTGCCATGAGGTAGGCTCATCTAGAACCCTTGACAAGAGTGGATCCAGTTTGAATAACTTACATTCACCCCATACAGGTCTCTCAGGATTTTTGGAAGGATATTGAAGAGCTGTAGACTCTTGAAACCCAGGCCATTGAAGTATCTGGTCCTTTGTCTTGATAGCAATATCAGAATCTTTGGCACTATGCAGTAGTGCCCAGTTCTGCAGTTTGTGTAACTTCCAATTCCAAAGTCTGGTACATGTCCTTCAAGGATTTTTCAGGATGTTGCATTCAGATGATCTTCTCTGCGTAGCTTCACTGAATTGATTTGAGTGCCATGGTTAATTTTACACTGTGTGCTGACCATAGCTGAGAGCAGTAGTCAAAACAGCTGAGGGCAAATAACCACCCTAGGACCTTTATGGTTTCCTGCTCTCTCTCGTTCTGAAAGTTCTATGGACATCCAGCCAGTTGTCTGCATTTTATTACCAACTCAATAATATGTACCTGGAAACATGCATCATTTTTCATATCTATACCTAGGTCATGCACTGATTTGGTTCAGGGATTGCAGTCCCTTCTGAGCCAGTATATTCTACTTGCATTTCATTCAGTGCAGGGCTTGGAATTTTCCAGCATTAAATTGCATGTTATTTTCCTCAGCACACCTGTAAATTGTGTCCACCTCCTGTGGCAGGTGCGAAATATCTCCTGGGTTCTGAATCCTCTGAAAGGCTTTTACATCATCAGCATAGCTAGAAAGCATGGCTGAGCAGCTGAGGGCATGTCTGAAAAGGGCACTATTTTTTTTTTGTTTGTTCCTTCTCAAGCCATGCCTGGCTCATTAGGGCCGGTTTCCCGGTTTCCTTGGCGTATAAGTTCCCCACAGTGACGGGATGCCAGTCCGTCGCAGGTGAGCTGCAAGATGCAGGAGGAAAGATGTGAGAGAAAGTCATGGCGAAAAAGTCAGCAGAAGTTTGCCATTACTTTCTGCCAGAGCCGCGTGGAGCTTAGGTGTTTCGCTCATAAACACACATCGCCCGGTCTGAGATTCGAACTCACGATCCCTCAAACTCGAGTTCGCGTCTCTAACCACTAGGCTATGTGCCTCCACACAAAAGGGCACTATGAATAACAGTGCCACCAAAATAGTGAGCACAACTCACTATTTGTGTTTCTTTAGAGGTGACTCCATTGGCCATCACTGCACGACTTCTATCCTTTAAAAATTTGTGTAATCACTCTCCAAGTTTTCTGTCTTTGCTGAGACTACACAGCTTGTGACATATATCATGGTCGACTTGATCAATGGCTTTTGCAAAGCAGATATATACCACGTGCAAAGTTGGGTTACTGAACAACTGCTTTAGCACCCCCAGTTGTAGTAATGTAAGAGCTGTACTTGCTGGGTTTTCCTGGAAGCTTACCACTTGTAAGGAAGCTCTGAAATAGTTGAATTTCATTGATGTATACATAGATTATATCATAACAAAATTCAACGGTTATGGAAGAATCCTGAACACCCTCACATGACTGAAGGTGGACTAATCGATTATCTATTATATAAAATCCGTTCTGTCTGTCTGTGTGTGTGTGTCTTCTAGGATCTCAGGCATCCTCCATACAATTGCACTCAAATTTGATATGTAGATACCGACGGTATCAGGGCATATATAAGTCTTGGAAAAAACGACAAAAATCGATTCCAGGTGAGAATGCGATCGATAAAGCCGTGGGAACGTGCATATGTACGTGCAAGTACATCAGCTGTTGTGATTGATACTACGCGTACGTGAGAAAAATGCATGTGCAGTTTGCACAAAAAAAGCCGGCTGGCTTGAAATAATGCCACAAAATGCAGTATATTTAAGAGACCAAAAGAGTAAGATGCAAAAGAGATATTTTCTTCAAACTTGGCAATGAAGGAAGGAAAGACTATTTGGTTTGTCAAGAAGCTTTTTTTTTTGCCTTAACTTCGTTTAACAAAACCAAACATTTTATTGAAATAAAGGCATGCTTAATTATTTTTTAATGAAAAGAAAACACTGATTGCTTTTTATTCAGCAGATATGATTCAGCACCGTCCATTGGACAGGGTGGAGTGGTCGTTTTGCTTGTAATAAATAAGAAAAAGGGATCTGTCAAAAGCGTAGTTGAAAGGTGTTAGTTCAACCATGTTGATTAACCATGTTAGTTTGACCATGTGTTGGTTTAACAGTCGGTAGTTGGAGAGTAAATGCTGAGTATTGAACCTATGTTCAAGTGGTACAGAATGAGTTCTGTGTTAACATATTTCTGCGAAAGGTTGTTTTTAGATAACAACTAACTATTTCTTTGCATAATACCATTTAACACCAGACATGTATAGCCACATCATAACACCACCACCTTCAGGTAAAATTTTAAACAAGTTTAAACAGGTGAGATAATACCTTGACCATGAAAAATCCAACCAACATTGTTGGATGAGTGGTATTTTGCAAATAATATTCGAATTTCTGGAGACTTTAGAAAGAGTGAGTTTAAAAGGCATGCTAGAAGTTAAGAGATCGAACGAATATATTATTTATCTAAATTAGTTCATAACTGATACTTGTGATGAGAACCTTAAGGACAACTATGGCTACAGCTTGTCTGTGATTCTTGTAATTTCTCATAACCAGTATCAGCTATAAACTAATTTTGATAAATAATATATTCTCTTAATCTCTACACTTCTCACATGCCTGTTAGAACCACTCCTAATTTCTCCTCCAGTGTTGAATGTTGTTTTCAGAATACCACTTATCCTACAATGTTGCTTGGATTCATCCTAGTCAAAGAATTATCTCACCTGTTTCATACTTGTTTCAAATTTTACCTGAAGATGGTGGGCGATATGTTATGGTATAATCTCAGAATACATCAATAAGATTCTACCAAAAACAGCTGCCATAAATTCTAAACTTCATTTATGACCTTTTCCTTTATACATACATATATATATATGTGTGTGTGTATATATATATATGTGTGTGTGTGTGTGTGTGTGTGTGTATATATATATATATGTGTGTGTGTATATATATATATATAAATGGATGAATGAATTATCCTTTGTTTACATTTAACATGGAAAATTCAATAAACAGTTACCAGGGTTATCAAAATTGTTATAATGTCTTGTTGTTGAGATAAGTTCTCTTTCTTTCTTGATGAGAAGATTGCATTTTTTTACACAGTTTATTCCTTTGGAACAAAACCAATGTTGTCTTCGAAACATATCTCGAAAGTAAAAGAATCTGAATAACATCTGTGTTCAACTCCATTTGTTTACTTATATATATATATCATCATCATCATCATCATCATCATTTAGCGTCCGTTTTCCATGCTAGCATGGGTTGGACGGTTCAACTGGGGTCTGTGAAGCCAGAAGGCTTCATCAGGCCCAGTCAGATCTGGCAGTGTTTCTACGGCTGGATACCCTTCCTAACGCCAACCACTCTGTGAGTGTAGTGGGTGCTTTTTACATGCCACCCGCACAGGTGCCAGACAGAGCTGCCACACACACATATATATATATATATATATATCATTTATCTTTTGCTTATTTCAGTCATTAGACTGGCCATGCTTTGAAGAATTTTAAGTCAAACGAATTGACTCCATTACTTAATTTTTCGCTAAGTTTAGTACTTATTCTATCGGACTCTTTTGCTGAACTGCTAAGTTATGGGGATGTAAACACACCAAGACTAGTTGTCAAGCAGTGGTGGGGACAAGCACAGGCACAAAGACACACAACAAACTTCTTTCAATCTCCATGTACCAGATCCACTCATAATGCTTTGGTCGACCCAAGGCTATAGTAAAAGACACATATCCAAAGTGCCATGTATTAGGACTGAATTTGGAACCATGTGGTTCAGATGGCAAATTTCTTACCATACTGTCATGCCTGTGCCTATATAGATAGGAGTGTGTGTGTGTATATATATATATATATATATATATATATATATATATATATATAAACATAATAAAATAGGGTAATAATAAATTATTATCACCAGTGGCCTAGCACAAAAAAACGAATTAGTCATTAGACTATATATTATATATTAATTTTCATTCCTTTCTTGAATTTATCCTTTTTTTTTTGTGTTCTTGAGATTTCTACTGCTCTTTCTAGCACAACGCTTTCCTATTTGGAAGCCTCTTATTGTATTTATATATATATATAAGCACAGGAGAGGCTGTGTGGTAAGTAGCTTGCTTACCAACCACATGGTTCTGGGTTCAGTCCCATTGCGTGGCACCTTGGAAAAGCGTCTTCTACTATAGCCTCGGGCCGACCAAAGACTTGTGAGTGGATTTGGTAGATGGAAACTGAAAGAAGCCCATTGTATATATATATGTGTGTGTGTTTGTGTGTCTGTCTGTAATTGTCCCCACAACATTGCTTGACAACCGATGCTGGTGTGTTTACATCCCCGTAACTTAGCAGTTTGGCATAAGAGACCGATAGAATAAGTACCAGGCTTACAAAGAATAAGTCCTGCTTGACTAAAGGCAGTGCTCCAGCATAGCTGTAGTAGAGAGTAAAATGAGAGCATATAGACACATACACACACACTGATTACTTTTCTCCATCTTACATGGGTAAAATACCCAGTCTTTCTAGATGGATAGATACTTTATTTAAAAGCAGCAGAAAATTTAACAAAACCTGTTACTCTGAGTTTCATGTTCCCGTTCGTGGGACAGTTTTAAATAAAGCATATTACTCTACCCCTGGTATTTGAGCACTCTTTTTTTCCACCTTGTTTCACATTAGATGGATAGATAGATAGATATATGAAAGGCTTCTTTCTGTTCCCAGCTAACAAATCTACTCACAAGTCTGGGGACTGTCATAAAAGATATTTACCCAAGGTGCCAAACAGTGGAAGCGAACCCAAAGCCAGGTGGCTGGGAAGCAAGCTTCTTACCACAGTCACATATGAAAGGACAAATATTCCATTTCGAAAAAAGATCAAAATACCAAAATTCTAGAACCACACATTTTGGCATGGGTTCAAGTTAGTAACAGAAAATGACTGAAGAACTTCTGTTCTTGTCGATAGTTTTGTTATTGTTGTTGGTGGTGTTGGCAGTGACGATGTTTTTTGTTGTGGAAAAACACAAGGAGAACCAGATAAGGCAAAGCTTTACAAGACGTATTTCTTAGAACTTGATATATTTCAAATTGGTAAAAGATAAGAGAAGCATTTATGTGTTTGGTCGGTTGGCTGACTTGTTAAAGATACCAGTTAAATCTCTTTTGAATTGATATCTCTTTCTTTACTACCCACAAGGGGCTAAACACAGAGAGGACAAACAATGACAGACAAACAGATTAAGTCGATTATATCGACCCCAGTACGTAACTGGTACCTATTTAATCGACCCCGAAAGGATGAAAGGCAAAGTCGACCTCGGCGGAATTTGAACTCAGAACGTAACAGCAGACGAAATACCGATAAGCATTTCGCCCGGCGTGCTAACGATTCTGCCAGCTCGCCGCCTTTGAATTGATATCACTGTTGTCTTAAGAAAGAGGACACATTAGTTGATGTAGTCCTTGTTACACTATGACAAAGGCCGAGTGATTCTGGCTGGAGTGTTGCTGGTCACATGTTTGTCCGATCAGAGTTGACCTAGGGCTAAAAATCATCATCAACAACAACATGAATAACAACGGTAACGACAAGTCAGGATACAAAGTGCCATACTATAAATAATACCGACCGATGCTCTACTGGTCTGCAGGCTTGTTGCCCATCACTGCCCTCATCCTACATTAAGCTGAAGACTAATGGTCACCTTGATGGGATTTGAACACTAATCAAAGATGCAGGGTAAAAACAACAAAGAATCCTGACTGATGCTCTACCGATTTTGTTACCGAATAA
Organism: Octopus sinensis; assembly: GCF_006345805.1. Taxonomy (NCBI): domain Eukaryota; kingdom Metazoa; phylum Mollusca; class Cephalopoda; order Octopoda; family Octopodidae; genus Octopus; species Octopus sinensis. The sequence goes on from NC_043024.1 coordinate 19,217,590, forward strand.
GTAACATAAAGTACCCCACTTGATGCTCTACCGATTCTTAAATGGTACTTTTATACACGAAGGCGGCGAGCTGGCAGAAACGTTAGCATGCCAGGCGAAATGCGTAGCCGTATTTCATCTGCTGCTATGTTCTGAGTTCAAATTTCACTAAGGTCGACCTTGTCTTTCATCGTTTTGGGGTCAATTAAATAAGTACCAGTTACGCACTGGGGTCGATGTAATCGACTTGATCCATTTGTCTGTCCTTGTTTGTCCCCTCTGTGTTTAGCCCCTTGTGGGTAGTAAAGAAATAGGTATTTCATCTGCCACTACATTCTGAGTTCAAATTCTGCCAAGGTCGACTTCGCCCTTCATCCTTTCAGGGTCGATTAAATAAGTACCAGTTATGCACTAGGGTCGATGTAATCGACTTAATCTGTTTGTCTGTCTTTGTATGTCTTCCCTGTGTGTAGCCCCTTTTGGGTTGTAAAGAAATAGGTATTTCATCTGCCGCTACGTTCTGAGTTCAAATTCCGCCGAGGCCGACTTTCTTTCATCCTTTCAGGGTCGATTAAATAAGTACCAGTTATGCACTGGGGTCGATATACTCGACTAAATTCGTTTGGCTGCCTGTTTGTTCCCTTGTGGGCAATAAAGAAATACATACTTTTATACACAATCCAGCAAGGAGGTGTCTACACAGTGTGGGGTGGGAAGTTATGAAGGCTGTTTTGTGCCATAATCAAAATGTAAGTGTATAAAGCTGATAGGTGGGGGGGCATGTCTGGACTTAGGAAAATAAGAATTGGCACTCTGCTGGTTACAAAGATGTATGTTCCAGTTGATTTGCTCAACTGATCAGTCTGTGCATGAAAGTAACAGGGAAATTATGTGGTGGAACATTCCACAGACATATTTCGTGTTTGGATTTGGTTTGCAAGATTCTTTATATGAGTTCGTGTATTGAAGCATATTCTGTTGTGTCTGGTGGGGAGAGTCATTTTCTTTCTGTGCCTTATAATGTAACACACTCACCAGTAAAAGACCATTGTAAAGGTTGCAAGATGCAACGAAAATTTTAGGAAAATAAAAATAAGAAATAAGGGGAAATTTTACCTGTGAGTGTGGTAAATTATAAGGCACAAAAAGAAAATGACTCTCCCCAGCCACTCTACAGACACCTGTGTCCTTACCATAATTTTTAGGGAGATTCAGCAAGACACAGAATTACAGGTGTAATTCATTTAAGCCAGCTGAATGGACTGGAGCTGTATGAAATAAAGTGTCTTGCCTAAGGACTCAATGCACAGAAGGGAATCGAACCCACAACCTTACAGTCAAGAGCAAATGGCTTTACCACTAAGCCATGCTCCTTTGTGAAGTGAGAAAAATAACAAATCGTTAATTATGCAAATTTCTCATAACTTTGTGACTGAGAAATGGATTTTTCTAACCAAATGGTTTCAGATTAATTCCTGCTGAATGGCACCTTGGACAAGGGTCTTGTGCTATAGCCCCAGGCTGGCCAAAGCCTTGCGAGTGGACTTGGTGGACCAAGTGTGTGTGTGTGTGTGTGTGTGTGTGTGTGTGTTGTTTTACTCAGTTTGCTAGAAATAGCAGCCAAATTACATGCCTATGTCATACAAATATTCCATTTCGAAAAAGGAAAAGGAAATGCACATTGAATGCTGTAGTTCAATATAGACTGCATCAGCAGTAAAAGAAAATAAAAAAATAAAACACCAACGAAATGGTCATGGCTGGAATGCATATTCTATTTTTTGGGTTGTGATCGTTACCAGCGTCGCTTTACTGGCACTTGTGCCCCGTGCTAGTTGGGTGCTAAGAGCACCATTTGAGCATGATCGTTGCCAGAGCGGCTGACTGGCTTCTGCGCTGGTGGCACATAAAAGGACACCATTTGAGCGTGATTGTTACCACCGTCGCCTTATTGGCACTTATACTGGTGGCACGTGTAAAAACATTCGAGCGAGGTCATTGCCAGTACCACCTGACTGGCCCTTGTGCCGGTGGCACATAAAAGCACCCACTACACTCTCAGAGTGGTTGGCATTAGGAAAGGCATTTAGGTGTAGAAACTCTGTAAGATCAAGACTGGAGTCTGGTGCAGCCATCTGGCTCACCGGACCTCAGTCAAATCGTCCAACCTATGCTAGCATGGAAAGCAGACGTTAAACCATGATGATGATGAGATCTGCTCAATTAAGGCTGACCTGGGTCCAAGCAATAAAAACAACAACAACAACTATCTTACACATTCTGGCCAAGAAAATACCTGATGGACAGTTGTAGTTCTTGTTGCTGTTGTTGTATTTGTTTCGTGGCTGTTGGTCAGTTCACATTACTCCATTAGGTGCATTCGGCCAGTTTTTAATTTCTCTGGCATATTTATAGTGCACCTCTGACACCTCTGACAGGGAGATGAGGAGACTAGGGCAACAGGAAATGAAGTGTCTTGCTCAAGAACACAACACATTGCACTGGCAAGGAATTGAAACCACTATCTTATGATCATGAGTCCTACACACTAACCACTAAGCCATGCACCTCCACATGCATGCATTCATACATACATTCATGCATGCATGCATATATACATACATGCCTACATGCATGCATGCATATATAGATACATACATGCATGCATGCATATATACATGCATATATACATACATGCCTACATGCATGCATGCATTCATACATACATTCATGCTGCATGCATATATACATGCATATATACATACATGCCTACATGCATGCACGCATATATAGATACATACATGCATGCATGCATATATACATGCATATATACATACATGCCTACATGCATGCACGCATATATAGATAGATACATGCATGCATGCATATATACATGCATATATACATACATGCCTACATGCATGCATGCATATATAGATACATACATGCATGCATGCATATATACATACATGCCTACATGCATGCATGCATATATAGATACATACATGCATGCATGCATATATACATGCATATATACATACATGCCTACATGCATGCATGCATATATAGATACATACATGCATGCATGCATATATACATGCATATATACATACATGCCTACATGCATGCATGCATATATAGATACATACATGCATGCATACAGACATACATACATGCATACAAAAATACATGCATATAAACATGCATGCATACATACATGCCTACATGCATGAATACATGCATGCATGCATGCTTACATACATACTTGTATACATATAAACATACATGCATGCATGCATACATATATGCCTACATAGATGCATGCATACAAACATACATACATGCATACATGCCTGCATGCATACATACATACATGCCCACGTGCACATATGCATGCATACATGTATACATACATACATGCATACATAATATATACATACATACATCCATCAGCAAGTCTACATCTCCCAGTAAGCAGCACAGGATCAGTTTCGTTGGTTTCTCTTGCATATATTCCTTCCTCCCTGGATGGGATGCTAGTCCTTCACAGGATGACTCATTTTTAGCAGCTGAGTGGACTGGAGCAACATGAAACAAAATATTTTGCTCACGAACACAACACATTATCCAGGCAGGAATCGAAACCACAATCTTACGATCATGAGTCCCACAGCCTCACCACTAAGCCATGCTCCTCTACTTTTGTGGTTATTACTCTTTACTCTTTTACTTGTTTCAGTCATTTGACTGTGGCCATGCTAGAGCACCGCCTTTTAGTCGAGTAAATTGATCCCAGGACTTATTCTTTGTAAGCCCAGTACTTATTCTATCGGTCTCTTTTGCCGAACTGCTAAGTTACGGGGATGTAAACACACCAGCATCGGTTGTCAAGCGATGTTGGGGGGATAAACACAGACACACAAACACACACACACACACACATATATATATATATGCATATATACGACGGGCTTCTTTCAGTTTCCGTCTACCAAATCCACTCACAAGTCTTTGGTCGGCCCGAGACTATAGTAGAAGACACTTGCCCAAGGTGCCACACGGTGGGACTGAACCCGGAACCATGTGGGTGGTAAGCAAGGTACTTTTATTCATTAAATTTGCCATGAAGGCAGTACATAGATGTAGCTCTGTGGGCTGGACGTAGACATTGATGGAACGAAGGTGGTGATGGGACGAAGACAAAAGCGCCAGCCAACTTCCACTTCTCTAAGACAATGTTCTTTTTTCAAAAAACTCAAAAAGACACAAAATTTCACAAAAGTCACAATGAGGCAATGAACCTCTTTCTCAATATGATACAATTTTTCTTTTTTAAAAACATTCAAAAAGTTCAAGTCACCCGGCCGGCCAGGCGCTCTTGCTTCATTGAAGCACTCACTCGTTTCCTGGCCAGACCACTTACCACACAGCCACTCCTACACCTATTGTCTTTTTTTTCATGTTTTCACTTTTGACTTTTTTTTGCTTTCCTTTTTTGTTTTCCTTATGATCTTGCTCTTGTCTTATTGTTGTTGTTGTTGTTGTCCTTATTATTGCAGTTGTTGTGGCTACATAATTGTTGTTAGAATTCTTGGTTAATTTTTTTTGCGGGGGGGGGGGGACACACACACATTTTTCTTGTTATTTTACCTGTTGTTGTTGTTGTGTCTGATGTTGTTCTTGTTGTTGTTTTCACCTTTGTTATTCTTCTTTTCGTTCTTGCTCTTGTTGTTGTTGTTGTTGTTTTTGCTTTTGCTATTCTCGTTCTTGTTGTCACTCTTGGTGTTTTCGCTTTTGTTGTTCTTATTTATGTTGTTGTTGTTGTTTTGGCTGCAGTCTTATTTCCATTGCTGCTGATTTTATTGTTGCTGCTGCTACTGGTGCTGCTGCCACAGAAAATGTTAAAGAAAAACGAGATAATGCTACAATTCCATAAAATATATTTGCATACAACATGATATATTTCAAATCAGTAAAACTCTAAGAAAAAAAAAAAATAACCATTTCTTCCTCACCCCTTCCAACACCACCACCACCACCACCATCGCCACCACCGCCACCGCACACCTTCTGTGTCTTGTATTACTTTTGAAAGACTTCTAAGCTTCCTTGCTGCAGTGAATGGAGAAATTGATAAACACAGATCTTCATAAATTAAAGAAAATTTTACTGTAACTCACATCTACTTCGATTTCCCATCATTAGTGGTATATTTAAGACATATGTCGCTCTGCAAGGCAACCTAAGCAACTTCATAAGACCCCAAGTAAATAAATATCCTGGGCCCTATAAAATTTATTTATTGACACAAAAAACCACAGCATAGAACATCGTCATCATCATTATGTTTATCATCATGACTTAATAGCTGTTTCCATGCTGGTATGAGTTGAATTGTTCAACAGGAGCTGGCTAGCTGCAGAGCTGCACCAGCTCTTGTAGAAGTATTTGCCTGTTTTAGCATGGTTTTTCTACACCTGGGTGCCCTTCCTAATGCCAACCACTTTACAGAGTGTGCTGGGAGCATTTTACATGGCAGTTAGAGTGTAACAAAGGGACAAAGATAGTTGTTCTACTATAGAGAAGATACATAGCTACCCCAGAAGGACATTGAAGGAGAGGTATTGGGAGACGGTAGCAAAGATAGAAAGATGGTCTGAGTGAGAGAGAGAAAAAATAAATGGTGTTGGAGATGTATAGGGGTCTAGCTACAGGGGAAGAGGTGTGTGAGTATAAACAGTACAAAGGGGATAGAGGGGGTTATCATTCTAAAAATAAGCAATCATGTCATTGAAATCTCAAAGCTATGGGATAATTCATGATTAATTTGAATCAATGTGAATAAATAAGGGTTACTTTTGAGTTGACAGAGAAACCTGAGAAAGAAAGACAGAATGGTCTAAAAGGAACAGGAGGAGAGATGTGGAAGGGAGAGTCACTGAAGAGGTCAGAGGTGTGTGATGAAAGATTTAAGATAAAGGACACTAAAATAAGAATAGTAATAAAAGTGAGGTTAAGAATGAACATCATGCTGTGAACCTCTATGTGTTGAGTTCAAGTCTTATCATGGTTAATATTGCCTTTCATCCTACAGGGGCTCACAAACGTAATGCCAGGTTTGTACTGGAGTGGTGGTTTTGTGGGAGGGGGATCAGGTGCTCTTCTCTCTCTCTCTCTCTCTCTCTCTCCTTCTTCATCCCTGGAAGAAATCAATGATGATGACTGTTGTATGGTGGTGACAGTGATAGTGGTAGTCATAGTGATCATAGTGGTGGTGATAATGATGGTGTGGGTGAAATGCTTAGCGGTATTTCGTCCACCGCTACGTTCTGAGTTCAAATTCTGCTGAGGTTGACTTTGCCTTTCATCCTTTCGGGGTCGATTAAATAAGTACCAGTTATGCACTGGGGTCGATATAATTGACTTAATCGGTTAGTCTGTCCTTGTTTGTCTCCTCTGTGTTTAGCCTCTTGTGGGTAGTAAAGAAATAGGTATTTCGTCTGTCTTTATGTTCTGAGTTCAAATTCCACCGAGGTTGACTTTGCCTTTCATCCTTTTGGGGTCGATTAAATAAGTACCAGTTATGCACTGGGGTCGATGTAATCGACTTAATCCATGTGTCTGTCCTTGTTTGTCCCCTCTGTGTGTAGCCCCTTGTGGGTAGTAAGGAAATAAGATAATGATGGTGATGATGGTGATGATGAGGATATTGATGGCTGGTAGTGACAGAGCTGAAAATGATTATGATGGTAATGATGATGATGATGTCGATAACAATGATTATAATAATGGTGACAATGGCAACAGTGATGATGATGATGATTATTATGATAGTGGTGGTGATGGTGGTGGTGGTGGTGATGGCGATATTGATAATAATGAAGTCAGTGATGACAATGGTAAAGGTGATGGTGATAGCAATGATGATGATGATGATAACGATGATGATGAGGATGACACTGAATGCCAATAGCAACGATGCTAGTCGTGATGACACCAGCAAAAAACAATAACAACAATCACAGCAACAATACGAAGTCGAATCGAATGGTGCCAAAGTTTAAATTTGGAAACATTTCGAGAGGAGAGAAAGAAAAAAAAACAATAAATAAATGAAAAAAACAATAAATAGATAAATAAATAAATAAATGTGTAAAAGAAAGGAAATGAAAAGAAAAGCGAAGGAAAGCAAAGCACAGGTTTGCTCCATGTGGAGACGAAAGACAAAAAGAAAGAACTGAAGAGAAAAAGCAAAGTCTTGAAAATCCGGAATTGTCAATTGTTAACGGATATTTTTTTATTTCGTTGTTCTTCCCATTACTGTTTCAGGAAATAATTCACTTGCTCACTCTCTCACCCTCCGCCCACCTCTCTCTCTCACTGTCTATCCCTTTTTATCTCTCTCTCACTCTCTATCTCTTTTTCTCTCTCTCGCTCTCTATCTCTCTCTTGCTAGCTATCTATCTGTCTGTCTGTCTGTCTGTTTATCTATCTATCTCTCTATCCATCCATCCATCAGTCTGTCTGTCTGTTTGTTTGTCTCTCTGTCTATCTCTCTATCTATCTCTCTATCTCTCTGTCTATCTCTCTCTCTATCTATCTATCTGTCTGTCTGTCTATCTGTCTGTTTGTCTATCTCTCTCTCTCTCTATCTATCTATCTATCTATTTGTCTGTCTGTCTGTCTGTCTATCTGTTTGTCTGTCTGTATGTCTGTCTGTCTGTCTGTCTTTCTGTCTATCTGTCTGTCTGTTTATCTCTTTATCTATCTATCTATCTATCTGTCTGTCTGTCTGTCTGTCTGTCTGTCTGTCTGTCTTCTATTGGGTTGTCTGCCTATCTTTCTGACTGTACATCTGTTTCTTTCTCTTTTCTTCATAAACAATTTCTCTCTCTCTCTCTCTCTCTCTCTCTCTCCCCCTCTCTCTGCATCTTTCTTTCTCCATAACAGTTGCTCTCTTTCACTCACCTTCACTCAAAGAAACAACTAGCAAGATCTTAAAGCGATTCCATCTGTTTATTTCTACATCTTTTCTAGCTGTTCATGTCTGATCTGATATGGTGCCATCCATCTACATAGATATCCACCTATCAATATGTAAGTCTGTCACTGACTGACAGATCAATTGTCCATTCGCCTATCCATCCATTTACTTCTCTTCATATCTCTATCTTGATATCAATCAATCAATCAATCAGTCAATCAATTTATTTATTTATTTATTTATTTATCTATCTATCTACCTACTATTTCTGTCTGTCTATCTATCTATCTATCTATCTATCTATCTATCTATCTATCTATCTATCTATCTATCTATCTATCTATCTTTCTATCTATTAATCATCTATCTGTCTATATATCTATTTATTTATCTATCTATCTATCTATCTATCGATCTCTATCTATCTATCTATCTACCTACCTACCATTTCTGTCTGTCTATCTATCTTTCTATCTATTTAATCATCTATCTGTCTATATATCTATTTATTTATCTATCTATCTATCTATCTATCTATCTATCTATCTATCTATCTATCTATCTATCGATCTCTATCTATCTATCTACCTACCTACCATTTCTGTCTGTCTATCTATCTATCTTTCTATCTATCTCTATCTATCTATCTTTCTATCTATTTAATCATCTATCTGTCTATATATCTATCTATCTACCTCTCTATCAATTGTACACACACACACACACACACACACACACACACACACACACACTCACACACATACATATTATTTACTTAAAGGGCACAATACATGTATTACATGTATTTAAGTGCTATTAGTAGTTTCATATGTTCAGCAATGCTCAAACATATTCTTCAGATGCAAACCACAATAAACATAACGAACTAAAAAGACTTAATAGAAGAAGCAGAACAGTACATTATATATATATATATATATATATATATATATATATATAAGTAAATATGGGGGTAATAAATAAAAATATTTATTAACAGTAGTTAGCATGTGTAATAAATGAGATAAGACGTAACATACTATTAAATATAAGAGTGTATAAAGATTTATACACAGAGGAGACTCTTGATAGGACTCCCTATATGCGAAAAAGGGCAGTTAAATTCCAAACTGTGAAAAAAGAATTGATAAGCCACGCTGTTGATGACACTAGAGCGAACAAAAAATGAATTAGTTAATCCTGTACTCAAGTTTCACTATTAATCCATAATGGATGAAGGTGTAGCTGTCTTGTGCACGTGTTTTCAGTATGTATTGAAACCACATAATTATGTATCCATTAGCAATCCTGCTGAAGATCAACAGATACCAAATTAATTTATTTGGCTATTGATAGTGAAACTCGAGTACAGGATTAACTAATTCATATTTTGTTCACTCTAGTGTCCTTAACCACGTGCCTCATGAAATTTTTTCGTAGTTTGAGATTTAACTGCCCTTTTTAGCATGTAAGGTGTCCCAGCAAGGGTCTCCTCTCTCTATATAAATCTTTATACATTCCTTTATATATATATATGTATCATCATCATCATTGTTTAACGTCTGCTTTCCATGCTGGCACAGAGGCTGCACAAGGCTCAATCTAATCTGGCAAAGTTTCAACAGCTGGATGCCCTTCCTAACGCCAACCACTCCAAGAGTGTAGTGGGTACTTTTTACGTGCCACCGGCACGATGGCCAGTCAGGAAGTTCTGGCAATGACCATGCTCAAAATATGATTTTTACGTGCTACCTGCATGGGAGCCAGTCCGGTGGTACTGGCAACAACCATACTCAAATGTTGTTTTTCACATGCCACTGTCACATGAGCTGGAAAGGCAATGCTGGTAATGCTCATGCTCGAATGGTGCTTTCCATGTGCCACTGGAACAGGAGCCAATCCATGGCCCTGGGAACAATAAATATAAATAAATAAATATATATATATATATAATCAAAATAAACAACAAGAATAACTTCAGTAATTGGTACGATCGTTTCACGCTACATCATTTTATTAAATGTTGGAAGTGTTACAACAGTTTTAAAATGCTGAGCACTCATCTGCCATTAATAGAGGTTTTCCATTAATATATAATTTTCATATCAAGTGATAACATTATAGAGAAGGTAGATATATAGACAAAGATGTGGATTTAAATTTTAAGAACATTTGAGGTAGTGGAGTTTATCAACTGACTGAAGAATATTCAGTTGTTTTGAACTGCTAGGTTTTGAGAAGAATGAACAATTGAAAGGAGACAAGAAAGATTTTCTATTTATAGAAATAGGGGTGAAAGAGATGTCAAAGTTCTATATAAAGAAATTTCAGTAGAGAGAGAAGGGTTGTCACACTACAGATGCCAATTACTACTATTTGGTAAACAGATTTAGCATTAGGAAAACTAGGTTAATGTAAAATGGTTACAATGACCACTCAGAGAATGGTTATTTATTAGACGTGTGGCATGTAAAAGCACCCACTACACTCAAGGAGTGGTTGGCATTAGGAAGGGCATCAAGCCGTAAAAACACTGCCAGATCAGACTGGAGTCTGGTGCAGCCTCCTGGCTTCCTAGACCCTGGTTGAACTGTCCAACCCATGCTGGCATGGAAAACGGACGTTACACGATGATGATGATGATTATGATGATGATGATACATATATACGACGAGCTTCTTTCAGTTTCCGTCTACCAAATCCACTCACAAGGCTTTGGTTGGCCTGAGGATATAGTAGAAGATACTTGCCCAAGGTGCCATGCAGTGGGACTGAACCTGGAACCATGCGGTTGGTAAGCAAGCTACTTACCACACAGCTATTCCTACGCCTATGTGTGTGTATACAAGTGTCTATTGAAGACCGAAGTGTGTCCGTTGCTGCCAATTTGTCAGCATGCAAAGATCAAGCTACTTGCTACTGACCATAAAAAGTTTCATTACCCTTTGAAGGGTCATTTTGATAATAAAACATGCATGTTGATTATAGCTCATGTCTTTATTTTTAACGACTCTATTAATTATTTATTAGTTTGTTTGAATTATGCAAACAAACCAAGCAATAATTAAAGGATTCGTTAGCAAAAATGAAATAAATGAATGTTTAATTTAAACCAGTGCTGGTGGTTTTATTGACTGAGTGACCTTTGAAAATATAAAGGAATGTGGTTTAAAGTGTGTGCTAGCATTAAAATATCTTTCACAACAAAGAACAAGGGTTGGCTGTGTGGTTAAATGCTTTGCTTCATAATTGGAGGTTTTGTGTTCAATCCTATGGTGGGGTACTGTGGGCAAGTGCTTTGTGAGTGTACTTGGTAGATGGAAACTGTGTAGAAGCCCATAATGCATGTCCACACATACTCCCATATGTATATTTGAATATGTGTGTGTGTTTGCATGTGAGTGTGTGTGTCTGTGTGTGTGCGTGTCATAACACCTTGTGATAGATTTAATTTGCTATTATTGTCATGATTGCTGTCATTGTTGTCATCACAACCAGCAGTGTTGCTATTGGCTTTGTCATCATCATCATCATCATGACCATCATTATCATCATCATTATCACCAACATCATCACCATAGCTATTGTCACCATTATCATCATCATCGTCATCATCATCATCATCACCAAAATCACTATCATCATCATCATCATCATCATCATCACCATCATCATCCTCATCGTCATCATCATCATCATCATCATCATCATCATCACCATCATCATCATCATCACCATTATCATCATCATCATCATCATCATCACCATCATCATCATCATCATCATTATCATCATCATTATCACCATCATCATCACCATCGGTATTGTCACCATTATCATCATCATCATCATCATCATCACCAAAATCACCATCATCACCATTGCTATTGTCACCATTATCATCATCATCGTCATCATCATCGCTATATTCACCATCAACTTCATCATCATCAACTGCATCATCATCATCAACTTCATCATCATCATCATCATCGTCATCATCACCATCAGCTTCATCATCATTGTCATTGTCGTCATCACATTATCTTCTTCATCATCATCATCACCATCATCAATATTGTCATCATCACCATCATCAATATTGTCATCATCACTATCAGCTTCATCATCATTGCTATCATCGTCATGACATTATCATCAACATCATCATCATCACCACTATTGTTACCATCAAATTTATCCTCATCACCATAATCATCATCATTCTCCTCATCACCATCATGATCCATTATTGTTACTTGCTTCTTATTCCTTAATCTCCACCTCACTCACTTAAGAGGTTCTTATATTGCAGGTATTTGATGACCTCGCTGGTGCCAATGCCATGTAAAAGGAAGCACCCAGGGCACTCTGTGGAATGGTTGGAATTGGGAAGGGCATCTGGTAGTAGAAACCATGGCAAATTGGACATAGAAACTAGCAGGGATCCCTGGCCCCTCCCCTCATGTTGAACCATCCAACCCATGCCAGCATAGAAAAGGGAATGTTAAGTGATGATGATTGATACATGCATGTAATGGCTGTGTATATACATAATATATACACAGCCATGTATGTATGCATGTATGTATGTATGTTTGTTTTTATGTATGCATATGTATGTATGTATTCATATATATATGTATGTATGTATGTATGTATGTATGTATGTATGTATGTATGTATGTATGTATGTATGTATTCATATATATATGTATGTATGTATGTATGTATGTCTGTATGTATGTATGCATGCATGTATGTACATAGGAAGATTGATAGATGGTGCCTGCTTATTACAATTACGGATAATGTTATCAACCCACTTAATATTATCAAAATCAATGGGACACCAAACACTCTGCTTAGTGTTATCACCACAAAACTTTTATCACAAGTGTTTTGTCTCATGCAGAACTGATCCCAATACATGGTTTTCCTATATAATATTAATGCCTGGGTGTCTTATATATATGTGTGTATATATATATATATATATATGTATATATATATGTGTGTGTGTGTGTGTAAATATATATATGTGTGTGTGTGTGTGTGTGTAAATATATATATGTGTGTGTGTGTAAATGTATATATATGTGTGTGTGTGTAAATGTATATATGTGTGTGTGTGTAAATATATATATGCGTATGTGTGTGTGTGTAAATATATATATGCATGTGTGTGTAAATATATATATTTATATATGTTAATCTACATTTATGTGTACACACATACACACATACATACATACATATAAAATGCACAATAGAACAAAAGCCAGCTTGCAACACCAAATCTCCAAAGATATCCTGAAGAAGGGGGTCTTAACCCCAAAATATTAAAATGCAAAATAAATCTACAAACTGTTGGCTTATCATATTTCTTATAATCTGCATTGATTTGGCATTTGAAAGCAAAACAAAAGAATTATAAGGTTTATATATATATACATGCATGTAAGAATGTATGTATATCTATGTGTGTGCATGCATGTGTGCATGTATATATGCATACATGTATACATATGTATATGTGCATATATATATATATGCACGTGTATATTTATATATATATATATGTCAATATATGTAAATATATATATGCATATATGTGTGTGTGTACATATATATATACATATATATATACAGAGATAGATAGATATGTATATGTATATATGTATATCTATCTATCTGCCTATATATATATATATATAACATTAGGGACTAAAGCCATCTGAATATGGCTAGGGACAGGGCAGGGTGGTGGGGGTGTTACTGTTGCATTTAGCCCCAGGCGAACATCGACGTCACCAGAAAGGCCCGACACCGTCACGGTGTCCTTTAACCTGCAAAGGGAGGTAATTCCCCGATGAAGCGGAAACCACACACGGACCATGGTTTCAAGGTGTATTGCCTATCGTCGGCGTGTATTTTGCTTGAAAATCTATATATGAATATCTTGCAGAGTGAGGATTCGTCGAGGAGGCGGAAGCCTACCACACGCCGACGATAGGCAATACACCTTGAAACCATGGTCCGTGTGTGGTTTCCGCTTCATCGGGGAATTACCTCCCTTTGCAGGTTAAAGGACACCGTGACGGTGTCGGGCCTTTCTGGTGACGTCGATGTTCGCCTGGGGCTAAATGCAACAGTAACACCCCCACCACCCTGCCCTGTCCCTAGCCATATTCAGATGGCTTTAGTCCCTTATGTTATCGAGCAGTTACTGTCTATATCTCTTTTAGAGAATTATTATTGCTATATATATATATATATATATATATAGGTAGATAGATAGATATATATATATACACATATATATTCATATCTATCTATCTCTGTATATATATATATATATATATATATATACATATTAATGTTTGCCTTTACGTTCAGCTATAATAAAATACAATGCTGCTTTGAACCAATTGGTTTCTCTATAGTTTTGTAGAGAACAAATTCATTATTCTTACTGAAGAATGTCGTTGACAGTGATTTCAAAATTTCACCCAGCAATCATTGGACGAGCTTAGCAGGTTGAAAGTTCAGTTAGTGAAACAAGTAAAAAAATAAAACACACACACACACACACACTAAAACACACATACATGTGTGCACACATACAGACATATGTATATATATATATATTATATATATATATGTAAAATGTCTTATTGATGAGTTTTATTTCTTCATTTCCCTGAAGAGAAGATTACATTGTTTTACACCATTTTATTCCTTTGGAATAATACCAGTGATATCTTCGAAACATGTGTTGGAAGTAAAAGAATTTGAATTACACCTGCATTAAACTCCATTTATTTATTTATACATATTATACAAAAAAATTTCACAGAAACCCAAAGTTTTTACATTTAAAAACAAGGAGTTACAACCTCTTTACTTGTGTGATTTTTTGCTACGCTGATAACTATTTACCTATTTTCTCCGTGTTAAATGTTAACAAGGGAAAACTACACAGATCTATTTATATATATATATATATATAAACACACGCAAACACACACACGTATACATATGTATATATAAAAGCATAACTAAAGGATAAAATCATTAGAATTAATGAATTTTATCAGTGGCCAGCAGATTAAAAAAAACCTTTTAGGTAAAATATGGAATGAATAGTTGAAGGGGTTGGACATGTTTGGCGTCTCCTTTCAACATATAGGTATGATAGCTTTTGTACCTTTAAATATAATTGTATTCTGTATAGTTATATATCTTTATACATATACATAGATACACACACGCACAGTGTGGTAAGTAGCTTGCTTATGAACCACATGGTTCCGGGTTCAGTCCCACTGCGTGGCACCTTGGGCATGTGTCTTCTACTATAGCCTCGGGCCGACCAATGCCTTGTGAGTGGATTTGGTAGACAGAAACTGAAAGAAGCCCGTCGTATATATGTATATATATATATATATATATATATGTATGTGTGTGAATGTGTTTGTGTGTCTGTGTTTGTTCCCCCACCATCGCTTGACAACCAATGCTGGTGTGTTTACGTCCCCGTCACTTAGCGGTTCGGCAAAAGAGACCGATAGAATAAGTACTAGGCTTACAATGAATAAGTCCCAGGGTCGATTTGCTTGACTAAAGGCGGTGCTCCAGCATGGCCGCAGTCAAATGACTGAAACAAGTAAAAGAGTATATATATATATATATATATATATATATAGATATAGATAGATAGATAGATAGATAGAGGAATGGATGGATGGATGGATAGATAGATAGATAGGAAGATAAGGTAGGTAGGCAGGTAGTTTGGTAGTAGGTAGGTAGGTAGGTAGGTAGGTAGATAGATAGATAGATAGATAGATAGAG
>NC_043024.1:19238409-19275909 GCF_006345805.1 Octopus sinensis
CATGGAAAACAGACGTTAAACAATGATAATGATGTGGTTAAGAGGCTTGCTTTGCGAGCACAGGATTTTGTGTTCGATCACACTGCATGGCACCTTGGGCAAGTGTCTTTTAGTATAGCTGTCGACCAATGCATTATGAGGGAATTTGATAGATGGAAACTGTGTTGAAGCTGTGACAGAGAGAACTGTGTTATAAGGTGGCGATCTGGCAGAAACGTTAGCATGCCGGGCGAAATGCGTAGCCGTATTTCGTCTGACGTTACGTTCTGAGTTCAAATTCCGCCGAGGCCAACTTTGCCTTTCATCCTTTCAGTGTCAATAAATTAAGTACCAGTTACGCACTGGGCTTGATGTAATTGACTTAATCCCTTTGTCTGTCCTTGTTTGTCCTCTCTGTGTTTAGCCCCTTGTGGGTAGTAAAGTAATAGGTATTTTGTCTGCCGTAACGTTCTGAGTTCAAATTCTGCCAAGGTCAACTTTGCTTTTCATCCTTTCGGGGTCGATAAATTAAGTTCCACTGGGGTTGATGTAATCGACTTAATCCGTTTGTCTGTCCTTGTTTGTCCCCTCTATGTTTAGCTCCTTGTGGGCAATAAAAAATAAGGAAACTGTGTTGAAGCCCTTGTATATGTGAATGTGAGTGTACCTGTGTTTGTTCTCACCCACCACTTGACAACAAGTGTTAGTGTGTTTCCATTCCATGACTTAGTAGTTTGACAAAAGAGACCAATAGAATAAAGACTAGAATTAAAAAGGAATAGGAATAAACACTAGAGTCCATTTATTCTTCAAGGGAGTGCTCCAGCATGGCCACAGTCTTAAGGCTGAAACAGGTAAAAACATTTACTCATTGTCTTCAGGATTCCAAGGAGTTTGGTACAGAAATAATAAATTGGTCTTATACATTAATTCTTTAATTGATTCTGCCTCACCTGCCACCCATGTTATTTACCTGAGTCATTAGGTATTGCTAATTTAATTAAGCTTTTAATACCAACAGAGATAATGAAGTGTGGCTGTGTGGTAAGAAGTTTGCTTCCCAACCAAATGGTTCTGGGTTCAATTCCACTCCATGGTACCTTTGAGCAGGTGTCTTCTGCTATAACCTTGGGCTAACCAAAACCTTGTGAGTGGATTTGGTAGATGGAAACTGAAAGAAGCTTTCGTGTGTATATATATATATATATATATATGATAGATCGTTATCCACTACACACATTTTTTTCTCTCCTTGTTTTTTTCTGTGTCCCTTCCTGTAGAAGAGCGTAGGCTCAAAATATAAAAGACTTATTCTATTCCTGAGCGTTATACTAATACATCTGTTTGTTTTGTACACCACCTGTCTTTGTCTTTTGTTTTTTTCGTAAACTCCCTATATATATATATATATATATATATATATGCATATCTATCTCCCTGTTCTGTGTCTGTGTTTGTCCCCAACTTTCACTTGGTCAGTGTGTTGTTTAAAGACCTGTAACTTAGCCGTTCAGCAAAAGGGACCGATAGAATAAGTAGAAGGTTTTAAAGAAAGTCCTGAGGTCGATTTACTCAACTAAAATCCTTTAAGGTGCTGTTCCAGCATGGCTGCAGTCCAATGACTGAAACAAGTCCAAGGTAAAAGAGAATGAATTTCATAATTCCAGTCACATCCAGGATAGACTTCATTTAATCCTGATTCAAAGCCAGCAAATGAGTGACTGGTAACTGGCTTTAGTTTAGCTTAACCCTTTAGCATTTAAACCAGCCTTATCCAGCCAAAAGTATTCTGCCTGTTTTATGTTCAAACTGGCCAGATCTGGTCTCTCACACCAACCCTACAATATCGTTTTAAAAATTATCAACTACCTCATCAAAATCTCATAGCTACAAGATTAATGAATGATTAGTTCAAAACAATGTGGATAAAAAGGATTAATTTTGGCAAAATAATGTGAACACTAAAGGGTTAAATCTCACTTCAGAGCAAAGGGATCTCATCTGATGTGGTCGAAAACTCTGCTAATTTCTCGGATCCATGGGAGCATAAATTCTATAGATTCTAATTAATTCAAATTATTCCAGTAATGATGAGAAGAGGGAAAAGAGCTACTCATTAGCTGATTTGTTGATATTGGCCAAAAGAGGCAGGCGAAACAATCCCGGAATTTTAATTACTATAAAACTAATTACAAATTGAAACCAATGAAAGGATTGCGTGAGATCCTTGTTGAGAGTAAAGTGTGTTTCCATTCCATGACTTAGCAGTTTGACAAAAGAGACCAATAGAATAAGTACCAGAGTTAAAAAGGAATAGGAATAAACACTAGAGTCCATTTATTCAACTAAAATTCTCCAAAGGAGTGCTCCAGCATGGCCACAGTCTTAAGGCTGAAATAAGTAAAAACATTTACTCATTGTCTTCAGGATTCCCAGGAGTTTGGTACAGAAACGAATTTGTCTTATATATTAATTCTTTAATTGATTCTGCCTCACCTGCCACCCATGTTATTTACCTGAGTCATTAGGTATTGCAAAGGGATCTCATCTGATGTGGTTGAAAACTCTGCTAATTTCTCGGATCCATGGGAGCATGAATTCTAATTAATTCAAATTATTCCAGTAATGATGAGAAGAGGGAAAAGAGCTACTCATTAGCCGAATCATTGATATTGGCCAAAAGAGGCAGGCGAAACAATCCCGGAATTTTAATTACTATAAAACTAATTACAAATTGAAACCAATGAAAGGATTGATTGAGATCCTTGTTGAGAGTCAAGGCACAATGTTTTCTCCTTATTTTGGTTATAAATTTGGACAATCTTTGAGCTCAAGTCATCAATTTCATTTTTGTCAAAACTGCTGATTGGCAAAAATTAAAGTGACATTTTTAAACTCAAGGATTTTTTTTTTTTTTACTTGTTTCAGTCATTTGACTGTGGCCATGCTGGAGCACCGCCTTTAATCAAGCAACTCAACCCCGGGACTTATTCTTTTGTAAGCCCAGTACTTATTCTATCGGTCTCTTTTTGCCGAACCGCTAAGTGACGGGGACGTAAACACGCCAGTATCGGTTGTCAAGCAATGCTAGGGGGACAAATACAGACACACAAACACACACATACACACACATATATATATATACATATATACGACAGGCTTCTTTCAGTTTCCGTCTACCAAATCCACTCACAAGGCTTTGGTCGGCCCGAGGCTATAGTAGAAGACACTTGCCCAAGATGCTACGCAGTGGGACTGAACCCGGAACCATGTGGTTGGTTAGCAAGCTACTTACCACACAGCCACTCCTTGCTGAATTTGGATCAAAAAGCATTTCTTAGTTTAGTTTTTTCACAAGGATTGGGAAAGCTATAGCTACCTTCAGACAGCTCAGACCAATCGACAAGCACAAAACTCAGGGTCTTTAACACAAGCATGAAGACTGATTTGCTGTAGGCAGGTGAAACACAGTGATTCACTAAGTTCTCCGTCAACAAGTTCCAAATGTTTGAGATTAGATGATGCCAGGATGTTCTTCAGATGAAATTGCAAGACAGATCCACAAGCAAAGCCTTGTGAAATAGATGCACAAGTAACTTATCAAATCCTAGTTCAAGAGGAGAAAGTGAAGGTCACTTTGATACACCCTAAACAAACCTGATAAAGAACACAAAAATCCATTTCGAGATTTTAAATGCAAAAATATTTATTCTTTCGTTTTGGGATTTGGTTTGCAAGATTCTTTATATGAGTTTGTGTGTTGAAGCATATTCTATTGTGTCTGGGGAGAGTCATTCTCTTTTTATGCCTTGTAATGTAACACACTCACCGGTAAAATTTCCACGTTTTTCTTATTATTATTGTCCTAAATATTGAAAAGGTTGCAAGACGCAACGAAAATTTTAGGACAATAAAAATAAGAAAAACGTGGAAATTTTACCAGTGAGTGTGTTACATAAGGTACTAAAAGAAAATGACTCTCCCCAGACACAATAGAATTTATCCTTTCATTTATCCATTTATTTTGCAAACTTCCTGATGTGAAATTGTCTGCTAAACAGATATTGTTATATTTTGGAGTGGTCATTTTCCTCTTTTTCTTTTTTTTCCAAATGACCACAAATAGTCTATACATGTTCTTCACTTGGAGCTTCATTATAATTTTGATTTTAGTATCATGGGATGGGAAATCGCTGAAGAGGTTACAGAATGTGTGACAAAAACTTTGGACAAAGGACACTAAAATAAGAATAAAGAATAAAGCTGAAGTAAAGAACACGTGTATAGTGCATGTGATTAAAATCCCAAAATATGACCACCCCCAAATATAAAAATATCTTATTTCTTTATTGCCCACAAGGGGCTAAACATAGAGTGGACAAACAAGGACAGACAAAGGGGTTAAGTCGATTACATCGACCCCAGTGCATAACTGGCACTTAATTTATCGACCCCGAAAGGATGAAAGTCAAAGTCGACCTCGGTGGAATTTGGACTCAGAACGTAACGGCAGGCGAAATATCTATTTCTTTATTACCCACAAGGGGCTAAACACAGAGGGGACAAACAAGGACAGACAAAGGGATTAAGTCGATTACATCGACCCCAGTGCATAACTGGTACTTAATTTATCGACCCCAAAAGGATGAAAGGCAAAGTCGACCTCGGTGGAATTTGGACTCAGAATGTAACGTCAGACGAAATAACGCTAGGCATTTTGCCTGGTGCGCTAACGTTTCTGCCAGCTCACTGCCCTCAATACATTATATTAAAAGACTTCAGACAAAATATAAAAATATCTATTCTTATCCTAAACAAAATAATTTTTGTCATTACTATGAACGACAAGGAAATGTTTGCACAAAGATGGTTCCAAACTCAAGAGACAGTTGTCTGTCACCCATCACCATGTGGTGGACACAATCAATGTTTTCTTTGGTGGTGGCAGTTGCAGGATATCCAGAGCTTGGGTCATTGTTAAGGCTCTCCTTGCCCCTCGAAAATTCATCTAACCGACTTTGCCCTGCTGATAAAACTGGAGGGTCACCTCCTAATGTAACAACCATGTCAGCATGAATGTCATTGGTGGCTAAACCCTTTTTTTTCTGCAGGTGCTTTATAACACTACGATACCAAATTTTGACAAGAGAGGTCGCTAATAGTTACTTTGGAAGTTGTCTTTGAACAGTCACATGACAGTGTACATGGAAAGAAACAATACAGTTATTAATAAGAAGAGTTGAAATTAATAATTAATCACAGATATAGCATCACTCCTTCGTAATGATCAGCCTACGAACTTACTCCAATCCACTCGACTGGCAAAAGTGAGGCATACCTGTAATTCAAAGGGCCAGACTTGTTCCTTTCTGTGTCACGCTGAATCTTCCTCGGAACTATGTTAAGGGTACACGTCTCTGTGGAGGGCTCAGCTACTTGCACGCTAATTGTACAACCAGGATATTCTGATGATCAAATCAAATGAAACCTTTGTCATAAGAACCAACAAAGTGCCATGCCTATCTATCTCTATCTCTCTCTCTCTCTCTCTCTCTATCTCTCTCTCTCTATCTATCTATCTATCTATATATATATATATATATATATATATATCTGTCTGTCTGTTTATCTATCTATCTAAGTCTATCTATCTTCCTATCCACCTGCCTGCCCGCCCGTCTGTCTGTCTGTCTGTCTCTCTCTATCTATCTCTCTCTCTCTCTATCTATCATCTATCTATCTACCTATCTCTGTTTCTCTCTCTCTCTCTCTCTCTATCTATCTCTGTCTGTCTATCTATCTATCTATCTATCTATCTATCTATATATATATATATATATATAATTTATATTGTTGAAATTATAATTCATCTCTCTCTATTTAAATGCCTCGGATTTTACCGAAAAAAGCATAGTGTTTGCTGATTTTAACCCACGCTGGTGGAAAGGGGAGAGCAGAAATTCTTCGCTTGCATATTTGAGTTTGTTGGCACTGTTAGTTACGAGCGGATCTTCAGAAGCGATAGGAGGCCGAAGGAGTATGCTCCCACTTTCAGTGTTTTCAAATCCAAACCAGGGAGTTCTGAGCTGATGATAGAAGTGTCGAGTTTGACTAATCTTGAAACGTACGTTCTCAAATAACCTTTGCATCTGATTTTTAATGTCTCTACCCCCCATACTTCCGTGAGTTGAGTTGAGCAAACACTATATGAGAGAGGTTTTCTTTAAGTATTAGAAATAGTTTTATAAATGTTTTTTAGCTGCTATTTCTAATGAGTTCAGTATGCGGCAAAGTAATTTATTTTACTAAGCCCTTTTATATAATGTAATAATTTGAATTCGCCTTAAATGGTCCCTTTGCATACTGAACACTTGGTAAAATTGATTAATTAATTAATTTTACCCTCAATTGTTGAAATATATATATATATAATATATATATATATATATATATATACATACATACTCACATTCAATATGTGACCGTATGTGTACTGTTGGTGATTTTTTTACCTCCGTCTTCCCTTCCTTGGATTTTTCCTTTTCCTATGTTTCTGACGAAGAGCTCCACTTGAAACATTAAACCCTCGTTCTTTCATTCCTTTCCTGAGCGTCCAACAACACTATACTTGTTCCATGTCCTCGCATTGTTGTGTTTTCATGTTTGGATTAACTATATATATATATATATATATATATATATATCTGTCTCTCTATCTACTACACTTTATTTCACATTGCTCCTATCCACTCACCTGGCAAAAACGAGTTGTACCTGTAACTGAAAGGACCAGCCTGTCACATTCTGTGTTATGCTAACTCTTCATAAGAACTACATTCAAGGCACTCATGTCTGTGGAGTTCTCAGCCACTTTCACATTAATTTCATGAGCTGACTGTTCCATCAACTGGATCAACTGGAAACCCCATCATTGTACCTTGTAGAGTGTCATTTAGATACTCTTTTACTCTTTTACTTGTTTCAGTCATTTGACTGTGGCCATGCTGGAGCACTGCCTTTTAATCGAGCAACTCGACCCCGGGACTTATTCTTTGTAAGCCCAGTACTTATTCTATCGATCTCTTTTTGCTGAACTGCTAAGTAATGGGACATAAACACACCAGCATTGGTTGTCAAGCAATGCTAGGGGGACAAACACAGACACACAAACATATACACATACACACATATATATATATATATATATACGACAGGCTTCTTTCAGTTTCCGTCTACCAAATCCACTCACAAGGCTTTGGTCGGCCCGGGGCTATAGCAGAAGACACTTGCCCAAGGTGCCACGCAGTGGGACTGAACCCGGAACCATGTGGCTGGTTAGCAATACTTATTTATTCCCATTCATTATCATCGTTTAGCGTCCACTTTCCATGCTGGCATGGGTTGGATGGTTCGACTGGGGTCTGTGAAGCCAGAAGGCTGCACCAGGCTCCAATCTGATCTGGCAATGTTTCTATGGCTGGATGCCCTTCCTAATGCCAACCACTCCATGAGTGTAGTGGGTGCTTTTTACGTACCACCGGCACAGGTGCCAGATGAGGCTGGCAAATGAACACGATCGGATGGCGCTTTTTACATGCCACTGGCACGGAGGCGAGGCTGGCAAACGGCCACGATCGGATGGTGCTTTTTATGTGCCACCAGCATGGAGGCCAGGCGAGGCTGGCAATGGCCATGATCGGATGGTGCTTTTTATGTGCCACCAGCATGGAGGCCAGGCGAAGCTGACAACGGCCACGATCGGATGGTGCTTTTTACGTGCCACCGGCATGGAGGCCAGGCGAGGCTGGCAAACGGCCACCATCGGATGGTGCTTTTTACGTGCCACCAGCACGGAGGCGAGGCGAGGCTGGCAAATGGCCACGATCGGATGGTACTTTTTACGTGCCACCAGCACGGAGGCCAGGCGAAGCTGGCAATGGCCACTATCGGATGGTGCTTTTTACGTGCCACCGGCACAGAGGCCAGGCAAGGCTGGCAACGGCCACAATCGGATGGTGCTTTTTAAATGCCACTGGCATGGAGGCGAGGCGAGGCTGGCAAATGGCCACGATCGGATGGTACTTTTTATGTGCCACCAGCACGGAGGCCAGGCGAGGCTGGCAATGGCCACGATTGGATGGTGCTTTTTACATGCCACTGGCACAGAGGCAGTCGGGGCAGCATTGGCAATGGCCACGTTTGGATGGTTCGGATTATTAGGAATTAATTATGCATTATTCTGTAGTTTTGAGATTTCAATGATGTGATTGTATATTCTTAGAATGACATTGTAGGGTAAGTGAGAGAGGTTGGATCTGGCCAGTTTGAACATAAAACAGGTAGAATATATTGGTTGGTCATGGCTGGATTAAATGCCAAAGATTTAAGACATCACTTTCATTTTACTGTCTATGATGGAAGCAATCCGTCGGTTACGACGACGAGGGTTCCGGTTGATCCGATCAGTGGAACAGCCTGCTCATGAAATTAACGTGTAAGTGGCTGAGCACTCCACAGACACATGTACCCTTAACGTAGTTCTCGGGGATATTCAGCGTGACACAGAGAGTGACAAGGCCGGCCCCTTTGAAATACAGGTACAACAGAAACAGGAAGTAAGAGTGAGAGAAAGTTGTGGTGAAAGAGTACAGCAGGAATCACCACCATCCCCTGCCGGAGCCTCATGGAGCTTTAGGTGTTTTTGTTCAATAAACACTCACAACGCTCGGTCTGGGAATCGAAACCGCGATCCTATGACCGCGAGTCCACTGCCGTAACCACTGGGCCATTGCACCTCATTTACTGTCTAACAAGACTTAAAGTGATGTCTTAAACTCAACAATTGTTGTTATTTAATTTAAACAGTCTTCCTCGGCTTGTTTCTCTCTACTCTGACAATTTCAGCACCAAACTTTTCTTTTCCACAGAACTGCTATTTTCAGTTCTTTTTTTTTCCTCTCTTGGTACATTGTTATTTGATATCAGAGGTATATTTCTTTTTCATGTAAGCTAAGCTTGAGTATCATTTTCAGTTGAAGAGACACGCAATGACATTTTAACCTTTCTCGATTCCGAACAAGTAACAGAGCCGTGATACAGCTTCAGGAAAAATCTAACTGCTTCCAAAGTTTTCATTAGTAATTCTACGGATAATAGAATTGTTCTGTTTGTTTTTATCGTTTTATTTACATTTTGTCTTTGTCTTTTTTCTTTTTGGTTTTCTCACTTAAGAAACAGAGATAATTGTAACTGATTGAAGAATTTGCAAGAGAATGGTTGGAATTAAATTGGTAATGGGGTGGGGAGTGACAAAGTGAAATTTAGATCAAAAGACATTGGCAGAATGAAATGGATATCCCTACAGATATAGATGTATATGTGCATATATATAAATATATATGTATATATATGTATATACACATACACATATATGTATACATATGTATGCATATATATGTGCATATATATATATGCATACACACACATATATATATATATACATATATATATATACACATATATATGCATATATATATACACACATATATATACACATATATATATACACACACACATATATATATACATATATATACATATATATGCATATACATGTATATATGTATATACATGTATGTATATATATATATGTGTGTGTGTATGTATATATATATATATATATATATATATATACACTTCTCTGTTATAACTTGACATGAGGATTGATGTTATCTCTTGTTTTTGCTTTATTTCATTTATCCCTGTTATTAATTATTTCAGTCCATATTGCCCTCTTCTCTCTCTCCCCCTCATCCTCTCTCTTTCTCTCTTCATCGTTTTCTTTTTTCTTCTCTTCTCCATCCCCTGCTTCCTTCTCTCTCTCTCTTTCTCTCTCATCATCTCTTCATTCATTTAACCTTTTCACTTCCATTTCACCCTGTTTCTGTTTCTGACATTGCTGCCACTGCTACTGCTGGTGTTGCTGCCATGATACCATTAACAGATCAGGGTTAATCCATTCACCTTTCACTCGAAACTAAACCCAAAGACATAAGTGACAACAGACAGAATACAATTACAATCAAAATATAAAATAAATAAATAAAGAAAGAAACAAATTAAATAAAAAAAAGGGTCAGGTTGACTATACTCTTACTCTTTTACTCATTTACTTGTTTCAGTCATTTGACTGCGGCCATGCTGGAGCACTGCCTTTCGTCGAGCAACTCGACCCCGGGACTTATTCTTTGTAAGCCCAGTACTTATTCTATCGGTCTCTTTTGCTGAACCACTAAGTGATGGGGACATAGACACACCAGCATCGGTGGTCAAGCAACGCTAGGGGGACAAGCACAGACACACAAACATATACATACACACACATATATATATATATACATATATACGACAGGCTTCTTTCAGTTTCTGTCTACCAAATCCACTCACAGGGCATTGGTCAGCCCGGGGCTATAGTAGAAGACACTTGCCCAAGGTGCCACGCAATGGGACTGAACTCAGAACCATGTGGTTGGTTAACAAGCTACTTACCACACAGCCACTCCTGCGCCTATAGATTACCATTCTTTGGTAATGGTCGTCTGCGTTACGTTGTGAGTTCAAATTCCGCCGAGGTCGACTTTGCCTTTCATCCTTTCGGGGTCGATAAATTAAGTACCAGTTACGCACTGGGGTCGATGTAATCGACTTAATACCTATGTCTGTCCTTGTTTGTCCCCTCTGTGTTTAGCCCCTTGTGGGTAATAAAGAAATAGGTAATGGTCAGATTATAAGGAAGGTAGGTTCCAATTAGACTGGAGAATAAAATGTAGAAGAAACTGAAGCATTTAGAGATAATAAAAGGGATAAAGTGCTGAAGTCTTACTGCTTCAATATGTAGCAGCTGTGAAGGTGGTGAGCTGGCAGAAACGATAGCATGCCAGGCGAAATGCGTAGCCGTATTTCGTCTGCCATTACGTTCTGAGTTCAAATTCCGCCGAAGTCGACTTGCCTTTCATCCTTTCGGGGTCGATAAATTAAGTACCAGTTACGCACTGGGGTCGATGTAATCGACTTAATACCTATGTCTGTCCTTGTTTGTCCCCTCTGTGTTTAGCCCCTTGTGGGTAATAAAGAAATAGGTAATGGTCAGATTATAAGGAAGGTAGGTTCCAATTAGACTGGAGAATAAAATGTAGAAGAAACTGAAGCATTTAGAGATAATAAAAGGGATAAAGTGCTGAAGTCTTACTGCTTCAATATGTAGCAGCTGTGAAGGTGGTGAGCTGGCAGAAACGATAGCATGCCAGGCGAAATGCGTAGCCGTATTTCGTCTGCCATTACGTTCTGAGTTCAAATTCCGCCGAAGTCGACTTTGCCTTTCATCCTTTTGGTGACGAAAAATTAAGTATCAGTTATGCCCTGGGGTCGATGTAATCGACTTAATCCGTTTGTCTGTCCTTGTTTGTCCCCTCTATGTTTAGCCCCTTGTGGGAAGTAAAGAAATAGGTATTTCGTCTGCCACTACGTTCTGAGTTCAAAATCCACCGAGGTCGACTTTGCCTGTCATCCTTTCGGGGTCGATTAAATAAGTACCAGTCATGCACTGGGGTCGATATAATCGACTTAATCCGTTTGTCTGTCCATGTTTGTTCTCTCTTTGTTTAGCCCCTTGTGGGCAGTAAAGAAATAGGAATTTCGTCTGCTACTACATTCTGAGTTCAAGTTTTGCTGAGGTCATCTTTGCCATTCATCCTTTTGGGGACAATAAATTAATTACCAGTTACACGCTGGGGTCGATGTAATCGACTTACTCCCTTTGCCTGTCCTTATTTGTCCCCTCTATATTTAGCCCCTTGTGGGTAATAAAGAAATAAGAAACGTTTGCATGCCAGGCAAAATGTTTAGCGGTATTTCATCTGCCGCTACGTTCTGAGTTCAAATTCTGCCGAGGTCAACTTTACTTTTCATCCTTTCAGGGTCAATTAAATAAGTACTAGTTATGAACTGGGGTCGATATAATCGACTTAATCCATTTGTATGCCCTTGTTTGTCCTCTCTGTGTTTAGCCCCTTGTAGGTAGTAAAGAAATAGGCATTTTGTCTATCTTTACGTTCTGAGTTCAAATTCCACAGAGGTCGACTTTGCCTTTCATCCTTTTGGGTTTGATAAATTAAGTACCAGTGAAATACTGGGGTTGATCTAATCGACTGGCCCCCTCCCCCAAAATTTCAGGCCTTGTGCCTAGAGTAGGAAAGAATATTTACCAGCTGTTTATTAGTCTGTTTTAAAAATTGAACTACCTTCTATGTCATGTGATAAGACAACTGGCTCCATTCAAGACTTAAATGAGCCTCTTTTAAAAGCTGATTTATTACTTTCTAGCTTTGATATGCTTTTTTGAAACAATTAGAAAAAATTGTAAGTTAGTAGGTATCCTTATCCACCCTGTAAATATATTCTTCCATATAGCCAGTGTTTACTGAATGCTTTTTATGTTGCACCAACATCATTAGAGTCACCATGTAACTTGTGAGATGAAGATCCCTCAGCTGGGAGAGGGAGTGGAACCAAAGAAGATGGCTTTGCACCAGTGGAGGGGTTAAAGTTTAGAGATAGGTGTCTCACTATAGAGGAGGTACATACATACATACATACATAGACGCAGGAGTGGCTGTGTGGTAAGTAGCTTGTTTACGAACCACATGGTTCCGGGTTCAGTCCCACTGCATGGCACCTCGGGCAAGTATCTTCTACTATAGCCTCGGGCCAACCAAAGCCTTGTGAGTGGATTTGGTAGACGGAAACTGAAAGAAGCCCGTCGTATATATGTATATATATATATATATATATATTATATATATATATATATATATATATATATATATATGTGTGTGTGTGTGTGTTTGTGTGTCTGTGTTTGTCCCTAGCATTGCTTGACAACCGATGCTGGTGTGTTTATGTCCCCGGTACTTAGTGGTTCAGCAAAAGAGACCGATAGAACAAGTACTGGGCTTACAAAAGAATAAGTCCCGGGGTTGAGTTGCTTGATTAAAGGTGGTGCTCCAGCATGGCCACAGTCAAATGACTGAAACAAGTAAAAGAGTAAAAGAGATACATATGAGGAGATGCTGAAAAGTTCCTGGCTTTAAGGGTTTCATGAAAGGCTTGGCTAGAGGCCCAACTTTCTGAGTTCTTTTACAGGGCTTCATAAAACTGAAGGATCACTGCAATAAATATGTGAAGTTGAGAGGGGAACATGTTGAATAAAATCATAATTAACTGATCCCCTTGTATTTTCTTTTACCCAACCCCAGGAACTTTACAGTAACCCCTCGTATATATATTTATTGATGTGTTTTGTTCTGTTTTTCCTGATGATTCCCTTCGGAATAATCTCAATGCCTTATTTGAAACATATGTTGGAAATATAAATGATTTGAATAACACCTGCTACTGACTCCATTTCTTAATTTATCTATGTTATATAAAAACATTTCACTTAACCTGGGAATTTCTACCTTTATAAGAAGGCTGTAGTATCCTTGGCACTTATATGAATTTTTGCTACCCTGGTAACTATTTATTTATTTTTTCCATGTTATTTGTATACATTGAAAATATATACATACATTTATATATATATATATGTGTGTATATAAATATATTTTGTTTTTTTCTGTAAACCTGCCTTTGTCTTTTGTCTATTTTCATAAAACTTCCCGTTATATATATATATATATAATATATATATATATATATATACGTATGTATATAAATATATATATACACACACACACATATATATATATCAATCGCCATGATAGATCGGTAGCCACTACACATATTTTTTTTCCCTCCTTGTTTTTTTCAGTGTATCTTTCTGTAGAAGAGCGTAGGCTCGAAACATAAAAGACTTTTTCAATTCCTGAGCACTATACTAATACATCTGTTTGTTTGTACACCACCTGTCTTCGTCTTTTGTTCTTTTCATGAACTCTCCCTATATATACACATATATGTATACATAATGGGCTTCTTTCAGTTTCCATCTACTAAATCCACTCCCAAGGGTTTGTCAGCCAAGGGTTATAGTAGAAGACACTTGTCAAAGGTTGTACATGGTGGGACTGAACCTGAAACCATGTAGTTGGAAAGTAAGCTTCTAACACAGAGCCATGCCTATGCCTAAATCTATTTACTGATTCGTTTGTTTACTTATTTATTTATTTATTTATTCATTTCTTTACTTATTTGTGTATGTTTATATGACTGCACGTATGTATGGTTCCATGTCTATGTATAGCCAAACTTAATGTGTCACCTTTTTGTTTCCTATCTGAAACTTCATCCCTGCAGAAGTTGAAACAGTTTTTTTTAAATTTTATGCAGCTAAATTCGTTATTTTTTAAACCATATAAAAAAACATACACCTACTTAAAACACAATAGATCTACAATGTCCCTAAATATATAAAAAAAAAGTCTTGTGAATAACAACATATGTAGTTCATTACAAAAAATATATTTTGTATAGAAAAAATTTCTTTTTTACAAAATTACATATAACTACATTTAAAAACATGTACACTTGAGTTTTTTCAATGAGTAAAAAAGATATGAAATAATAAAAAGTATACATGTTTATGTATTTATTTTGCAAGATTCTTGATGTGAAATCGTGTATTGAAGCAGATATTGTTATATTTAGGGATGGTCATATTTTGGTAATTAAACACATGCACTTTATATTTGGCCTTCATTTCAGCTTTGTTCTTATCATCATCATCATCATCATTATTATTGAGTGAGAGAGCAGTGCATGCCCTCAAAGTGACACTGGGGTAAAATATACGAAACACAGTATACCTATCATGACCACCTGTCTGATAAGGGTACACTAGGCACATGCATCACAACCATATGTGTGCAACATGGTGATCTCATATCAAGATAAACAGCACATGACCTTGCAGGTGGGGCTCAGAATTTTCTTCTGGTCGAGTAACCCACCAACTCAAAAAGTCCCTGAATAAGGATTGTTTAAGGATGTTGAACGAAACACCCATGTTTCCAAAGGTGAATTATCCAAACCCCAAAGAATTCCTTTCAACACACTGCTATGATGCTCCCGCAATACTTCTGCTCATGATCAGAGATGCACATATCGTCAGCCACTAAGGGACATGCTCAACTGGTTATGGTCAAACAACTGACAAGCAAATCTGTGGTATTGAGCAGAATATTTGCTGTAGCTCACCTTTTATACCAAGACAAAACAATGTACATGATAACACTTCCAATCAGTTAAGATCAGTAGTGATGAGAGCCACTGCCTGGTACTGCATCAGGGCATTTATTATCATTATTATTATTATTATAATTATTATTATTATTATTATTATTATTATTATTATTATTATTATTATTACTATTATTATTATTATTATTGAGGGTGCTGAGCTGGTAGAATCATTAGCATGCTGGGTGAAATACTTTGTGGTATCTCATCTGCTGCTATGTTCTGAGTTCAAATTCCGCTAAGGTCGAATTTGCTTTTCATCCTTTCAGGGTCGATTTTGCCTTCCATCCTTTCCTAAAACACTTCAGTAGCTCTACTTTGCATTGCTTGCAAACTTATGTTCCGTGGCCTTGTACCAAAATTTGAAATCAACAACTATTTAATTCATTAATCAATAATATCACTAATTTTCACCTGAGATATTAACCCCTATTAAACTCAAAAGTTGAAGGACGTAAGTCTTGAGAAATTTACTTTGGTAAAACAGTCTCTGACACATGAGTTTGACATGGATTTGGGGGATTGATTCCCTTCCTAATGCAAAACATTTTGCAGGGTTAACTGAGTGTTTTTCTTATATGTGGCACCAACACTAGTGAGGGAGCCTTATAATGGGTGAGACTAAACAAATGCCACAATTGAAAGAAGAAAAGAGACAAAGGGTGTTGATAATTTGAGAAATGATGAAAGGGTTATGTATGATGTGAGGAACAAGGTTAAGGTGTGAGGGTGTAGTGGTGATGGTGGTAGTAGTGGTGAGAGTAACAGTTGTTATGTTGTGCGTGTGTGTGTGCATGCATGTGCATACATATATGTGTGTGTATGCATATATATATATATATACACACACACTTGTAGCAAGTAAATAATTTAGCTCTTACAGGGAATTGAAACTGTCAAGGTTGAATTGAATAGAATTTAATTTAATTTAATACAGCCATTTATATAGTTAATAGATATAGTGTTTTTTTTTATATAGGTAGAACGGTAGGCTCTTTAGGGTAGATATAGATCATTTTTTTTTATTCTTTTAATTTTTTCAATTTAAAAAAAAAAAAATTTATTTTTAATATTTGGGCTGGTCTGAGCATGACTTCTTATATAAGAAACCACGCAATATTGCATTAGGTTTGGTTAAGGAGGTCTCGCCCTGGTACGTGATGTGTGCTTCTTTATTTTTCCCCTGACGAAAGAGTGATTATCGTGATGCACCCTCGTGTATTAAATATGGTGATGTACCCCTGAAATGGCCATAGGGAATGTAAATATGGTTTCTTCTTTTTTGCTTGGACACTGGCTTTTAAGAATAGGTTTCCCTTATCTTGAAAAGTAATTTTTAATCGAAAAAATTTCTAAACGATGAACTTTTATCTTACCTTATATATTATATCTTATTTATTTATGTTTCAAATATATATGTATTTTTATATCTTTTTATATATCTATATATTTATATATTTCTTTATATTTTTATGTATTTATTATTCTAGATGTTGTAATGTTAAAAAATATATATTTTTTAGTCGCTAAAGTATTAATCATTAACTTTTAACCGCGATGAACTGTATTCACACATTTTTCTTATATTTTTCTTATATGCTTGTATTGATGGGTTGTGCTTCATCTTCTGTGATTTTATGCATGTATATTCTATGTGAAAGAAAAAGCATTATGTGATTAAATGTTCGAGATATGAAATGTTATGTGGATGACATTATATTTGTTTGTTCTGCAACCATAGTTTAATAAATTATATATATGTATATATATATATATATATATATATATATATATATTTGGGTGCATGAGCCAGTATTGTTTTGGCAAAATGAATATGGGTATAGAATATTTTTGTCCACAAATGGTAGGCAAAAGTAAGAAAAATAAGTATGCTTTACAAATGAAGTCTCTTGCAATGATTGTTCTGCACTAAGCTACTGGCACTCCCTTGTCAATTTCACCTCAAGAAATTCTGTGAATTTGCGAATGGCCTATTGAAAAATTTTCAAACTGTAATCTTATTGCTTGCATTTTTCAGGAAATTAAATATATAAATAAATATATATATATAAATAAAAAAAAATAATAAAGCAAACAGAATAACAATGGTAAAGTTTGTGCAGATATTTGTTTATTCAAGACCCAGGGAGATAAAGTTATTCTCTAACTAAGGTTTCAATGCCAACAGATTAGGTATCTACCTCTTAACAATTTCTGTCAAAACATTTTGCTATTCTTTAACAAAATGCCTTTCTGAATAAAATTTTAAAATAATCCCGTCCTTAGAGGGATTTATTAAAGTTAACTAACTTCTCGTTAATTAACTGATAATTAGAACATGACTTAACAAAAGATTCTTACAAGAGCATTATGCAGTAGTTTTTATTTTAGATAGGCTAAGCTTTGTATCTGAGAATCTTAATTAACCATGGGGCATAATTTTGAATTTAATCAAGAATTTAGAGAGCTTTATTAATTAAAAAAACAACTAGTTTTTATTATTAAGCTAATGATTAGAATACAAATTAATGAAGTGTTCTTAAATAAAAAAAGATATGAGGAAAAGTTTCTTGTTAAATATAAACACATTAAAACAAATGGTTTTTGTGTGATAAAAACTAGGGTTAATCTTTGTTGCATTGGTATTTAAGGTGGTGAGCTGGCAGAATCGTTAGCACGCCGGGCGAAATGCTCTGCAGTATTTCGTCTGCCATTACGTTCTGAGTTCAAATTCCGCCGAGGTCGACTTTGCCTTTCATCCTTTCGGGGTCGATTAAATAAGTACCAGTTACGCACTGGGGTCGATATAATCGACTTAATCCCTTTGTCTGTCCTTGTTTGTCCCCTCTGTGTTTATCCCCTTGTGGGTAATAAAGAAATAGGTATTTGAATAGTTAGAGAAATGAAGAATAAAGACTTGGACAATAGGAAAATTCTTCATGTGAAGGAACATAGATACGAATGAATCATTAGGCTGGAATGGTATTTCAGTTGATAGGACACGAAATTCGTTCCTTTGCGCCTTCGTTCATTTAACCTCCATTTTTCCATGCTAGCAGGATGCTCTTCCTGTTGCCAACATTCACCTGTTTTACAAGTAAGGCATGTCTTTTGAAAGCATAAAGTGGCCTGTCATTATGTCAATAAGGAAATGTAACACAGTCAGTGTTTCACTCAAATAGTGATGAGTAAGAAATAACAACATTTATGCCCATCTGCACACATGAATATATCACAGCAGCAAAGGTCGTATGGTCCCATGGAATACAAAGGTCTCATAGAGGAGGCACATGGCCTAGTGGTTAGAGCAGCAGACTCGCAGTCGAGGGATCGTGGGTTCGAATCTCAGACCAGACGATGTGTGTGTTTATGAGTGAAACACCTAAGCTCCACGCGGCTCTAGCAGAAGGTAATGGTGAATTTCTGCTGACTCTTTCGCCACAACTTTCTCTCACTCTTTCCTCCTGCATCATGCAGCTCACCTGCGAAGGACCGGCATCCCATCCAGGTGGGGAACCTATACACCAAGGAAACCGGGAAACCAGCCCTTATGAGCTAGGCATGGCTCAAGAAGGAACAAACAAACAAAAGGTCTCATGGTCTCATTGAATGCAGTATAGTATTGAAGGCTTGTCTTTTGGCAAGTAGTGTAGAAGTGAATACCTGTCTCATGGCATGCAGTGTCATAATGAAGGCTAATTTCAAAGCATGCGATGGGATAATGAAGGCTTATCTCATGGCAGGAGCATAAAACTGAAGGCTTGTCCTAAACACAGAAACACAAACATATATACACACACACATATATATACGACAGGCTTCTTTCAGTTTCCGTCGACCAAATCCATTCACAAGGCTTTGGTCGGCCCGAGGCTATTGTAGAAGACACTTACCCAAGGTGCCACGTAGTGGGACTGAACCCAGAACCATGTGGTTGGTAAGCAAGCTACTTACCACACAGCCACTCCTACGCCTAATTGCCTCATTTAGTATTTTTAAAAAACAATGTTTTAGAGGAGCAAAAGTCGGCAGGCGCTTTGTCTTCTCCCATCCTTATCATCCTTGTACCATTATCATTCACCTCATTAATGTCTGTGTCCAGTCCGCAAGGGGTTGATTTGCTCGACTAAAGGCGGTGCTCCAGCATGGCCGCAGTCAAATGACTGAAACAAGTAAAAGAAAGAAATATATATAAATATATATATATGCGTGTGTGTGTTTGTGTGTCTGTGTTTGTCCCCCTAACATCGCTCGACAACCGATGCTGGTGTGTTTATGTCCCCGTTACTTAGCGGTTCGGCAGAAGAGAACCGATAGAATAAGTACTGGGCTTACAAAAAGAACAAGTCCCAGGGTCGAGTTGCTCGATTAAAAGACGGTGCTCCAGTATGGCCACAGTCAAATGACTGAAACAAGTAAAAGAGAGAGAGAGAGAGTGCTATTGATATATGGCAGCAAAACATGGACACTGACAAAGCGATCATCAAACGGGATAAATGGACGCTACACAAGGATGCTATGAAGGGCCTTTAATGCTCCAGCATGGCCACAGTCAAATGACTGAAACAAGTAAAAGAGTAAAAGAGTATGTATCATTTATCATGTAACATGTAGCATTAGAATCTGAATGCCATGCTCCATGTGAAACGAAACACGCTGAATATTTTGTCATGGATCACTATATTGCATTCGAAACAACACTGCATTACCATCTGATACCACAGCGCATCCCACTGCACCGTATTGCAATGCAATGCACTCTACGTTTGTGAACATCGTTCAGGTTGATATTGAAGCTTGAACAGGTATTTCTGTTATTAGTTCTGTGGATACCTGTCTTGGGATTAAGGAACAATGCAAAACACCTACACTGGAGATAAAACTCTGCAAATGTATATTTATATTGCAATCGATGTTCACTTCACTTCTTCTCCTCCATTTTGTTGTTGCTGCTGTTGTTGTTGTTGTTGTTGTTCTTCTTCTTCTTCTTCCTTCTCCTCCACCTCTTCATCCTTCATCTCCTACTCTGCCATCTTCCTTTTATTTCTTTTTCTTTGTCTTCTTCCCTTTCTTCTTCTTCTTCTTCTTCTTCTCCTCCCCTCCTCCTCTTCATTCTTCTCCTCCTCCTCCCCCTCCTCCTCCTCCTCCCCCTCTGCCATCTTCCTTTTATTTCTTTTTCTCTGTCTTCTTCCCCTTCTTCTTCTTCTTCTCCTTCTTCTTCACCTTCTTCTCCCCTCCTCTTCTTTCTTTTTGTCCTCCTCCTCCTTTTTCTTCCTCTTTCTTCTTCCTTGTTTTCCTCATCTCTCTTTCCTTCTTCCTCTACTTCTTCTTCACCTTCTTTTTCTACTTCTTATCCTCCTCTCCTGCCGCCTCTCCTCCTCCTCATTCTTCCTCTCCTCCTCCTCATTCTTCCTCTCCTCCTCCTCCTCCTCCTCCACTGCCATCTTCCTTTTATTTCATTTTCTTTGTTTTCTCCTTCTTCTTCTCTTCCCCTCCCTTCCTCTTCTTTCTCTTTGTCCTCCTCCTTTTTCTTCTTCCTCGTTTTCTTCATCTTCTCTCTTCTTCTCCTCTCTTCTTCATCTCCTCCTCCTCATTCTTTTTCATTTCCTCCTCCACCCCCCCCCTCCACTTTTATTGCTTGGAAGCCAGGAGATGCAAAAAAAAAATGGCACTATGTCCAACAGTTTATTTAATATCGCAACAGCATCTCACAAGAGGTCGTTAATATTTCATTTCCTGCATTATCTCGCATTCAGCCAAGTTGAAAAGATGGCTGGAATATCTTGCCTTAGGCAAGATTAGAACCCAAGGTTCCACAGTTCAAATCTTGAGAAACATTATGAAGCACGCCCACCACATACATCTATGTATGTAGGAATAGATGGGCACATAGATACGTATACGCATGTGTGTAGAATATATATATGTATATATATGTATCTATACGCACATATACATATATGCATAAATATGTACATGTATCATATATATATATATGCATGCATATGTGTGTGTGTGTGTGTACGATAAATACACATGCACATGCATATATATATATATATATATCTATACATAATAAGTGTGTGTATGATTTATATATGTGTGTATATATATATATATATATATATGTGTGTATGTATATATATATATAATATATATATATATTATATATATATGTGTGTGTATATATATATATATATATATATAGTGTGTGTATATATATATATATATAGTGTGTGTATATATAATATATATATATATATATACCTATATATAATAAGACTATATATGTGTGTGTGTGTATATATATATACACCTATACATAATATGTGTGTGTGTATATATATATATATGTATATATATATAATACATAATTTGACTATATATATATATATGTGTATATATATATGTATGTATATATAAGCATATATATGTATGTGTATATAATATATATATGTAGGCATATATATTTATGCAAACACACGCAAGCATGCATACCATTCAAAATTTATTAATGTGAATTGAATGAAATATTTTATTTTTCTTTAACTAACATGAAATAAACAAGAAAAAGGAAAGAAAGAAAGAAAGAAAAGATCCCTGCATCCTGAGAAAGAGAGGAAGAAAGAGTATTCTGTAAGCGTATGTAGAGATATGTTTATGATATGTTATAAACGATAGACCTGCATTTTGAAAAGAGGGACACAAAGGTATCCCCTGTATTGAGCAAACAGAAACTTAATTATAGAATGCTATAAAAAGACCCCTGCATTTTGAAGAGAGGATGCAAGAAAATTTCTGATATAACAGGAAAAAGAAACCTAATTATGAAATGTTATTAAAAGATCTTTGTGTTCTGAAAAGTGGGAACAAGAAAGTATTCCGCAAGATCAAGCAGAAACTTGATTATGAAATGTTATAAAAAAAAAAAAGGGCTCCCTTATATTTGGAAAGGGAGTTAGAAAAGAAGAGTTGGATGTAAGAGCAAGTGGAAACATAATTATGAAAGGTTGTAAGGAGGTCAGTGTCATTTGAAAAGGGAGAAAATATTTGGTAGTTTGTAAGAGCAGGTAGTTATATGATTAAAAAAAATTCTTAAAAGGAATATTGCTATGCTTTGAAAGCGAGAAATAAAAGGAGTGTACAGAGAAGGAATTGTAAAACGGTTTTTTTTGAGAAAAGAAGGACTTCTGTATTTCATTAAAAAATTATTATTGCTTGTAGTTTTGCTATATTCAATAGGAATTGGAGCACAAATAATTCTTCGGTCTTTCAGGAAGATTTTTCTCTGAAAATGTCAAGTCAGTCATTGGTGACTGTTCTGTCAATAATTAGCTATATTTAAAAACAGGGCAATTGCTCGTTTCATCCATTAGAAGCGAAAGGGGGGAAAAAAGGGAGAAAAATATGAATAAAAAATATTGGTTTTTAAAATCAACAAAATATCAAGAATTCAGTAGTTAAGTTATTCATAAAAAAGCAGAATAAAGTAAATAAATAAATAAATAAATGCATTTTTTTTAAATGGGCCAAAACAAATATTGAATTTAATGCGAATTTAATAAAAAAAAAAAGGACCTTTAAAATTTGATTTAAAATCAGATCTTGATTTGAATATTGATAAATTAGTAATCATCAGACAAGTTGGTGGAATGTTCGGAAAAAAAGGGGCTTCTATGCATTAGTAATCAGAAAGGAAATTATGGCAAGATAAAACAGAGGCCACTGATGAGGGCATGGGTTCGAAACAACGTGACCTTAATAGTAACATTAATGTAGCTCTCTGGAAGAAATACATTATCTGCTCTGGTTGAAAGGGTGTATAAGGTGTATAAAGAGCTGTAATGGTGTATAATGGTTGTCACTCTTGTTTATTTCTGCAGAAATGTTTGCAATGCACTATGCCTGTGTGTATAATATATACAAATATGTGATATGTGTGTTTGTATATAAATGTGCATATATATATATATATATGTGGAGTCGTAGGATCGTGGTTTCGATTCCCAGACTGGGCGTTGTGAGTGTTTATAGAGCAAAAACACCTAAAAGCTCCACGAGGCTCCAGCAGGGGGTGGTGATCCCTGCTGTACTCTTTCACCACAACTTTCTCCCACTCTTTCTTCTGTTGGCCTGCTCGCTTAGCCAGCGGGGTGGCATCATTCGAAGGCTAAAACAATGCAAACGCATTGTGACCAGCGATGTGTAACAACATCTGATGGTCTGGTCGGTCATGTGATCATGTGATATATATATATATATATATATATATGCATACATGTTAAATATATGTATGTGCATATGTGTATATATACATGTGTTATATATATATGCACATGTGTGATACAGATAAGAGCATGTGTATATATTTATGTACATGTGTGATGTATATCTGCGCATATGTATAAATGTATTATGTGTGTATATATGTGTGAGTGTGCATGTCTATATTTGTGCAAGTGTGTGTATATTTATGTACATGTCTGATGTATATATGTGCAAATGTATTGTGTGTATATATGTGCATGTGTGTTTATTTATATATGTGTGAGTGTGCATGTCTATATCTGTGCAAGTGTGTGTATATTTATGTACGTGTGTGATGTATATATGTGCACGTGTACATGTGTTTTTTTCTTTATCCATTTTTCCATGTGGTAGGAGTTACATAAATATATTACTGAGTTGTTGCATTACAGCGAGATGCTCTTCCTGTCACAAACACTTAGCAGTTCCTTTAACTCTTTTAGCATTTAAACTGGCCATATCCAGCCAAGAGTATTCTGCCTGTTTTATGTTCAAACTGGCCAGATCTGGTCTCTCACACCAACCCTACAATATTGTTTTAAAATTAACAGTTACCTCATCAAAATCTCATAGCTACAAGATAATGCCAGATTAGTTCAAAACAATGTGGATAAAAAAGGATTAATTTTGGCAGAATAATGTGAACACTAAAGGGTTAAATAAGGGTTTTCTTTAATGATTTGTTGACAGAATAAGTGACATAACCACATCACTTGTAGCTCACATATTTTCACAGATTCCAAGTGTAAACAAACACACAGTGACACAAAATTGCACTCATAAAAGCACCCACTATACTCTTGATATGGTTGGCGTTAGGAAGAGCATCCAGCTGTAGAAACTCTACCAGATCAGATTGGAGCCTGGTGCAGCCACTGGCTTTCTAGACCCCACCCAAACCGTCCAACCCATGCCAGCATGAAAAACATACGTTAAAAGATGATGATGATGATGATGATGATACACACACACACATATATGCACATGCACACACACACACACACACACACACAGCTCCCTTCATATAGTTATATACATATGTATGTTATTATTAATTTAATGTATTAACTGCCTATAAGTTTTTATAGCATGCTTACTACTTGATAAAGATCATTAACATATATATATATATATATATATATATATTTTTTATTTTACTTGTTTCAGTTATTTGACTGCGGCCATGCTGGAGCACCGCCTTTAATCGAGCAACTCGACCCCGGGACTTATTCTTTGTAAGCCCAGTACTTATTCTATCGGTCTCTTTTGCTGAACCGCTAAGTGACGGGGACATAAACACACCAGCATCGGTTGTCAAGCAATGCTAGGGGGACAAACACAGACACACAAACATATACACACACATACATATACATACATATATACGTTGGGCTTCTTTCAGTTTCCGTCTACCAAATCCACTCACAAGGCTTTGGTCGGCCCGGGGCTATAGTAGAAGACACTTGCCCAAGGTGCCACGCAGTGGAACTGAACCCGGAACCATGTGGTTGGTTAGCAAGCTACTTACCACACAGCCCGAGGCTATAGTAGAAGACACTTGCCCAAGGTGCCACGCAGTGGGACTGAACCCGGAACCATGTGGTTGGTAAACAAGCTACTTACCACACAGCCACTCCTGCGCCTATACATATATATATTGTCTGTAAAAACCATAAATCTGAAAGAACCTCACTCTAAGATACAGAGCTGTATATATTAGAAATAAACCCATACACCAGCCTTCCTCATTCCTCCATCTGGCTGTTTTTCTCTCGGCAAAACAAAGAGGTGCATTATGGAACTGTCATTTTAACGAGATTTATTACTTATTTATCACCCGACGAGATACATCCTCACTGCTGGATTCTCCTGAACCAGTTTTTTTGTGTGTCCCACAAGAGGAGTCGATACTGGATATGTCAAAACAATTGTTGTGATTAATAATATTGTCTCGGATATTCCATTTTCTGTCTTTTATCTCTTAGCGGTTCGGCAAAAGAGAACGATAGAATAAGTACTGGGCTTACAAAAGAATAAGTCCGGGGTCGATTTGCTCGACTAAAGGCGGTGCTCCAGCATGGCCGCAGTCGAATGACTGAAACAAGTAAAAGAGTAAAGAGTAAAAGAGTATATGGAGGCGCAATGGTCCAGTGGTTAGGGCAGTGGACTCGCGGTCGTAGGATTGTGGTTTCGATTACCAGACCGGGTGTTGTGAGCGTTTATTGAGTGAAATCACCTAAAAGCTCCACGAGGCTCCGGCAGGGGATTATGGCCATCCCAGCTGTACTCTTTTGCCACAACTTACTCTCACTCTTTCTTCTGTTGGCCTGCTTGCTTAGCCAGCAGGGTGGCATCAGTTGAAGGCTAAAACCAACAATATATATATACATACATATATATATATACATATAGGTAGTGGGTAGCGATTTTCTTTACTACTTCAGCGAGTGACGAACCTGCCTGACATGAGTCCCGGGCTCAGCTGGCTCCGGCTGACAGTACCCGGTATAGGCTCCTATCTAGAGTTACAGAAAGGAGAAAACCTTCAAAGAAATCCGGAGTAGAGCCCCATAGGTGGTTTAATGTTCGACTCAACACTCTTCCGGCAGCTCCTGCAACCAAGCTGGTGCCAAACGTAGTGCTCTGCACTCCTTTGGACTACATCAGCAAGGTCGAGAGAGGAATCCTGGCGATTGGGGTACCCAGGATTATCTTTCATCTAGCCCAGGCCTGTGCAAAACTGGAGGGGAAACTGAAGAGGACATGAAATGTAAAAACCAGGTTGGATTAGTTTATGTGCAACCCCATCATTGTCTCCTGAGACAAAAGGATAACAACAACAGAGCGTCCAATAATACTATATTTGTTCCACGTCCTCGCGTTGTTGTGTTTTTTTTGTGCTTTCATGTTTGGATTAACTAACTATATATATATATGTGGAGGCGCAATGGCCTAGTGGTTAGGGCAGCGGACTCGCGGTCGTAGGATCGCGGTTTTGATTCCCAGACCGGGCGTTGTGAGTGTTTATTGAGCGAAAACACCTAAAGCTTCACGAAGCTCCGGCAGGGGGGGGGGATCCCTGCTGTACTCTTTCGCCACAACTTTCTCTCACTCTTTCTTCTGTTGGCCTGCTCACTTAGCCGACAAGGTGGCATCATTTGAAGGCTAAAAAACAATGCGAAGCACATTGTGACCAGCGATGTGTAACAACATCTGATGGCCTGGTCGGTCACGGTGATCACGGTGATATATATATATATATATATATATATAATGTGAAATAGAAAGATGCATAATCTTGTAGTAGATTAATCAAAAGTTTAACCGATACCTTAGTAGCAAAAATCACAGCAGTAAACAGCACGGTTGGAGGTACAACCATATGGTGTTGCAACCGTGCGTTGGTGCGGATAATTGAAATTAAAACATTATTGGTGAATTGAAGAAATGGAGCTGAACGCAGATTGAACAGAAATCGTTTTATTTCATTCTACACATGTTTCGAAAGGCACAAATTACCAAAATCCGATTGAATAATGGGACCATATTGTGTCTTTCTCTTCTCGCCATGGGCTCTTAGGAGCATAGTTCGATTTGTTTTTGCTCCGCCTCTGTTCTGTTTTTGTTTTTCCAACGGATTTCCTATTTTCTTCCTGAAGAGAAAGACACAATATGGTCCCATTATTCCATCGGATTTTGGTAATTTGTGCCTTTCGAAACACGTGTAGAATGAAATAAAACGATTTCTGTTCAATCTGCGTTCAGCTCCATTTCTTCAATTCACCAATAATGTTTTATATATATATATATATATATATATATATATATACACACACACACATATATTTGTGTACACACACACACACATATACAAAACAACAGATGGATAATATATCAGTTCACTACAGCTGTTTCCAACGAATTTTTAATTAATTAATGGGAGACATTATGTTATTAGAGAAAAACATTTTCAGGTAAGTACATATGTATGTATATGTGTATGCGTGTGTGTGTGTGTGTGTGTGCGTGCGTGCACACAAACACATACACATGAAGGTTCATCTTAAAAGTTCTGAGGAAGCTTTAAGGCGATGCACAAGCACTCGGCTCTGAGCACCTTGTATCTTATAGCAGAAACAACTGCAAGCTACTGAATTTGATTATGTAATTCCTGTTCTATTTATTTATTTATTTAAGTTCATATTATGCTCTGAACCCGACTACTGCTTATTCTTTATTGCGGTGGTGGTGGTGGTGGTGGTGGTGGTGATGAAGATCACAACAACAATAATGACAATGGTGATGATGATGATGATGATGATAACAATAGGAATTTATGTCTGCTAACACAAAAAAAAAAAGAAGTCCCACCAAGGTCAAAGTAAACAGAAGTTAATTCCCAGAAGACTTTCTGTGTTTTCTTTGGTGTCTTCTTTCATTCCCATTAAATCAAATGCCGTCTTATTTAATTTGATTAATGAATGATCATCATCATCATCATCATCATCATCATCATCATCACCATCATCATCATCATTTAACATCCGTTTTACATGCTGGCATGGGTTTCGATGGGTTGACCAGAACGGCGAGCTAGCTGGCAGGAACGTTAGCACGCCAGGCGAAATGCGTAGCCGTGTTTCGTCTGCCGCTACATTCTGAGTTCAAATCCCGCCGAGGTTGACTTTGCCTTTCATCCTTTCGGGGTCAATAAATTAAGTACCAGTTACGCACTGGGGGATGATATAATCGACTTAATCCATTTGTCTGTCCTTGTTTGTCCTCTCTGTGTTTAGCCCCTTGTGGTTAATAAAGAAATAGGTTTGACTGGAACTGGTAAGCCAGAGAGCCGCACCAGGCTCCTATCTATAGCTTCATGCCCTTCCTAATGCCAACCACTCTACAGAGTGTACTGGGTGCCTTTTACATGTCACGAACATGGGTGTCCCTTATCTGTCACCGGCACAGGTGTCTTTTATATGTCCCTGGTACTG
Organism: Octopus sinensis; assembly: GCF_006345805.1. NCBI lineage: Eukaryota > Metazoa > Mollusca > Cephalopoda > Octopoda > Octopodidae > Octopus > Octopus sinensis. The sequence continues at coordinate 19,266,987 of NC_043024.1, forward strand.
TCCATGGCTACAGTTTTACTTGGCCTAACATGTCTACTCAAGCACAAGAAATCACTAAAAGACTCCACCCTATGTCATCGCCTCTGTGATGCTCAACATCCGAAGATCATGCTTCACCACCTCATCCCATGTCTTCCGGGCTCAACTTCTTCCACAGATCCCCTCAGCAAATAGAACAACTTGAAGTGGTATCAAAAAGTTCCCAGACTAGTTCTATAGCATGCCAACAGATGGCAGCACAGTGTTGCTAGCGCAGTGAATGCCTATAATCACCATCATCACCATCATCATCTTCATCATTTTCATTTTCACCATCATCATCAACATCATCTTTGTCATCATCATCGTCATCACCAACTTCATTAGCATCATTCTTACCTTTGTCACAATCACTGTCATCATCGTCATTGTCATGATTGTCATCATCACCATTATCACCATCAGTGTCATCGTCTTCCCCCTCTTCTTCCTCCTCCTCACCATCATCAACATCATCGACTTCTCCATCATCATCATCATCATCAAGTATTGTTCCTGTTGCATGCTGGGATGGGTTGGATAGTTTGACATGATCTCCTCAGCCCCAAAGGCTCCATTCATACCCCAGTGTACAGTGGACATGGTTTCTTTGGCTGCATGCCCTTTCCAATGCTAATCCCTTCAGTTGTGTGCGTCTGTGTGTGTGTATACATATGTGTGCATGTGCATGTCTTTGTGTTGCTGTTTGTCTCCCATCACTGCTTCACAACTGGTTTTAGTTTCTTTAAATCCCATGACATAGCAGTCCAGAAAAGGAGACTGACAGATTAAGCAGGCGAACTGGCAGAAACGTTAGCATGCTGGGTGAAATACTTAGCGGTATTTCATCTGCTGCTATGTTCTGAGTTCAAATTCCACCAAGGTCGACTTTGCCTTTCATCCTTTCAGGGGTCGATTAAGTAAGTACCAGTTACGCACTGGGGGTGATATAATCGACTTAATACCTTTGTCTGTCTTTGTTTGTCCTCTCAGTGTTTAGCTCCTTGTAGGTAGTAAAAAAATAGGTATTTTGTCTGCCGTTATGTTCTGAGTTCAAATTCCGCTGAGGTCAACTTTGCCTTTCATCCTTTCAGGGTCGATTAAATAAGTACCAGTTATGCACTGGGATCAATGTAATCGACTTAATCCGTTTGTCTGTCCTTGTTTGTTCTCTCTGTGTAGCCCCTTGGGGGTAGTAAAGAAATAGGTATTTCGTTTGTCTACGTTCCACCCAGGTTGACTTTGCCTTTCATCCTTTCGGGGTCGATTAAATAAGTACCAGTTACCATTTGTCTGTCCTTGTTTGTCCCCTCTGTGTAGCCCCTTGTGGACAGTAAAGAAATAAGATTAAGCACCACACTTGAAAAAGAAAAATATGTCTTGTGATCTATCTCTTCAACTAAAACCCTTCAAGCTGGTGCCCCAGAATGGCCACAGTCCAATGCCTGCTACAAACACAAGCTTGCTTCTTAAATACTATTCGCATTGTCTCAATACTGAAAATATCTGCTGGCTTTCACACGTGGATTCCATCCATGAATTATAACTCTGTCTCATTGCTTGTATTTCCCAAGGGCAAGAAACATAGTAAAACTGTTATACGCCCTCTTGTTTGTTTTCCTAATAAATCTTAGATTTTTTCTGTCGGCATAGAAACAACAATAAATCAGAAACAATAGATACATCGAAGAAAAGAAAATGTTTGAGATATATTTTCTTTTTTTGCTTTATTTTCTTTTTTGCGTATTTTTGTGTATTTTTGTTACCGATTCCTGATATTAGGCTGCGACCATTCTGGAGCTCTGCTTTTAAGAGTCTTTGTTAATCAGAGGTTTAATAAAACACGACCAACACAGTTAGGTCTTCCTATAAGAAAGGAGCTGATTTTTAACAAAGATACAAAGCTCTATTGTTGGAATGGAGAGAAAAACAAAAAAAAAAGATAAAACAAACCATGCTACAGGCTAAACTTGAGAAAAGACTCGCATATTTTAACTGTTCCACTTGCAGATTGTACCTGTGACGTTCAAGTCAGCTGGTTGGTGTGTTTACCTGAAAACCTTAACTCTTCCTGATTGTGTGTGTATATGCTGGTGTGTTTACGTTCCCGTCACTTAGCAGTTCGGCAAAAGAGACCGATAGAATAAGTACTAGGCTTACAAAGAATAAGTCCCGGGGTCGATTCGCTCAACTAAAGGCAGTGCTCCAGTATGGCCACAGTCAAATGACTGAAACAAGTAAAAGAGTAAAAGAGCATACTACAGGCTAAACTTGAGAAAAGACTTGCATATCTTTACTGTGCCGCTTGCAAATTGTACCTGTGATGTTCAAGTCAGTTAGTTGGTGTGTTTACCTGAAAACCTTAACTCTTCCTGATTGTGTGTGTATATGCTGGTGTGTTTACGTTCCCGTCACTTAGCAGTTCGGCAAAAGAGACCGATAGAATAAGTACTAGGCTTACAAAGAATAAGTCCCGGGGTCGATTCGCTCAACTAAAGGCAGTGCTCCAGTATGGCCACAGTCAAATGACTGAAACAAGTAAAAGAGTAAAAGAGCATACTACAGGCTAAACTTGAGAAAAGACTTGCATATCTTTACTGTGCCGCTTGCAAATTGTACCTGTGATGTTCAAGTCAGTTAGTTGGTGTGTTTACCTGAAAACCTTAACTCTTCCTGATTGGCACTTAGGCAATTTACTCAGACAACCAATCTCATCATCATCATCATCATCATTTAGCATCCGCTTTCCATGCAAGCATGGGTTGGACGGTTCAACTGGGGTCTGGGAAGCCAGAAGGCTGCACCAGGCTCCAGTCTGATCTGGCAGTGTTTCTACAGATGGATGCTCTCCTAACGCCAACCACTCCGTGAGTGTAGTGGGTGCTTTTTATGTGGGACCGGCACAGCTGGCAGACGGGGCTGGCAAACGGCCATGGTCGGATGGTGCTTTTTATGTGCCACCGGCACGGGGGCCAGGCAAGGCTGGCAACGGCCATGATCGGATGGTGCTTTTTACGAGCCACCGGCATGGGGGCCAGGCGAGGCTGGCAATGGCCACGATCGGATGGTGCTTTTTATGTGCCACCGGCATGGGGGCCAGGCAAGGCTGGCAACAGCCACGATCGGATGGTGCTTTTTATGTGGGAATTTATAATCTGGATATAAAACCTGGCGGTTTCAAAGCAACTGTTCATAATTATCCTCATTTTCTTTAACTTTTGAAGAGATATTCCCATCATCAAGGCAGACAATTTCTTTGATGGTCCATCCTTTTTCTTCTCAGTCCCAAATAGGCGCTGGAGTGGCTGTGTGGTAAGTAGCTTGCTAACCAACCACATGGTTCTGGGTTCAGTCCCACTGCGTGGCATCTTGGGCAAGTGTCTTCTGCTATAGCCCCGGGCCGACCAAAGCCTTGTGAGTGGATTTGGTAGACGGAAACTGAAAGAAGCCTGTCGTATATATGTATATATATATAAGTGTGTGTGTATATGTTTGTGTGTCTGTGTTTGTCCCCCTAGCATCGCTTGACAACCGATGCTGGTGTGTTTATGTCCCCGTCACTTAGCGGTTCGGCAAAAGAGACTGATAGAATAAGTACTGGGCTTACAAAAAGAATAAGTCCCGGGGTCGAGTTGCTCGACTAAAGGCGGTGCTCCAGCATGGCCACAGTCAAATGACTGAAACAAGTAAAAGAGTAAAAGAGTAAAGAGTAAACAATAATCTTCACTCTGTTATGTTTACCCTTAGTGGAAGATTCTGATGAGAATATTTTACCAATATTCCTTGTATTGATGTTTGTGTGTGTATACAAAACAGACGAGAGGTTCTTTTCCCCAAATGGAATTGTATATTGTTTTAGTGACAACATCATGTCACACAGGAAGGTTTGATTACATTTTTAGGCAATTGCTATTCACGATAATCTGTCATAACTTACTTTTTCAATCTCCAAGGGCTTTACCGTTCTAATATTTATTACCTATTTTGTAGCAATATCTTGTTCTTTGATTACAAATGCAGAGCCTTCAAAATGTGTTGTGATGTATGTGTGGGCATCATCAATGTCATCATCGTCGTTGTCGTCAACATCATCATCATTTGACATCAGTTTTCCATGCTGGCATGGTTGGGATGGCTTGACAAGAGCTGGAAAGCTAGAGAGCTGTACCAGGCTCTGTTGTGTGTTTTGGCATGGTTTCTGTGTCTGGGTGCCATTCCTAACACCAACCATTTTACAGAGTGTAAGTGGATTTGGTAGACGAAAACTGAAAGAAACCCATCGTATATATATATCTGACTGGACTGGTGCAGCTTTCGGGCTCCCCAGACCCCAGTTGAACCGTCCAACCCATGCTAGCATGGAAAGCGGACGTTAAATGAAGATGATGATGATGATGAGATGATATATGTATGTGTGTGTATATGTTTGTGTATCTGTGTTTGTCCTCCCCACGATTGCTTGACACCTGATGTAGGTGTGTTTGCATCCCTGTAACTCAGTGGTTTGGCAAAAGAAACTAATAGAATAAGTACTAGGCTTGCAAAGAGTAAGTCCTGTGGTCGATTTGCTCAACTAAAGGTGGTGCTCCAGCATGGCCACAGTCAAATGACTGAAGCAAGTAAAAGAATTAAAGAATATATATGGACTCTCCTGTTGGTAGACGATATATGAGGGGTCAGCACTTTGTTGCTGAACAACCACACAGATAATTTGTTTATTGTGCTCAAATGTTTGTGCAATCATAAGCTCAGTCTCTCCATCAAATTGATATTAACTGTACAGGTGCACCAAGAGCCATATGTCAGATGACGAAATGATCTCAGAGCAACATGAAGTGAAATGTTTTGCTTAAGAACACAAAGCTATGCCCAGTCTGGGACCTGAACCCATAATCTCACAATCGTGAGTGCAACACCACAACCACGATATGTGTGTGTATGAATCGATATATATATATGTATGCATGTATATACATTCATTAGGTGAGAGCTAGATAAGCTATGTATAGAAAACACATAAGTGTTATGTGTTTTCTATACTGATAGGGCACAGAAGGTGTGTCAATAGCCAGCTGGGGTAGGTGTCCTCCTGGGGCTACAAGCTACAGTAGCATCAACCCTTAAGTGTTAGCCACATTTAAGTGGAAAATATACTTCACATTGTCATGCAGCTACTGTTTATACTTTGCTCAGAGATTTATTATTGCTTGTTTACACTTTTTCAATATCAGTGACTTTTCGTCACTGGAAAAAGGAAATATGTATTTGCATTGGGACCCCTTCGCATCGAAGACCAGTGATTGTCATACACTGATGATGGGTAAATACCCAGAAACCCGGGTCCGTGTGTATCACGTCAGGTTGACAATGGGAAGGATGGCTTCCCTTTGCAAATACTGATAGGGCACAGAAAGTGTGTCAATAGCCAGCTGGAGAAAGTATCCACCTGGGGCTACAAGCTACAGTAGCATCCACCCTTAGGGGTTAGCCACATTTAAGTGGCAAATGTACTTCACGATGTCATGCATCTACTGTTTATACCTTGCTCAGAGATTTATTATTGAGTGTTTGAATGAATTTAAAATGAATCTCCAGCTTCTCCCTCCAGGGCAGGACCCAAAGTTTTCAAGTGGGTTTGGGCTCAATGTAGTCTCTGCATGCAACTGGGTAACTTGTCCCCAGTTGCATTATTCTGACGTTTTGTGAATCTTGCCGACAAAAATTATAATTATGGAGTGGCTGTGTGGTAAGTAGCTTGTTTACCAACCACATGATTCTGGGTTCAGTCCCACTGCGTGGCACATTGAGCAAGTGTCTTCTACTATAGCCTTGGGCCGACCAAAGCCTTGTGAGTGAATTTGGTAGATGGAAACTGAAAAGAAGCCTGTCGTATATATGTATATATATATATATATATATATATATATATGTGTGTGTGTGTATGTGTGTGTGTTTGTCCCCCTAGCATTGCTTGACAACCGATGCTGGTGTGTTTATGTCCCCGTCACTTAGCGGTTCGGCAAAAGAGACCGATAGAATAAGTACTGGACTTACAAAGAATAAGTCCTGGGGTCGAGTTGCTCGATTAAAGGCGGTGCTCCAGCATGGCCGCAGTCAAATGACTGAAACAAGTAAAAAAGTAAAAAGCAACTTTTCGCTTCCTGAAATAGCTTACGAGTTTCGTAATTTCTTGATATTTCATTTTATATTTATTCTGCTCCTAACTATGTATATCTGCATTTCTACCTCTCTCTTTCTCTATCTCTCCCTCTCCTTCTCTTGCTCCCCCACACACATAATGTATTGTTTTATGATAGATAATTCAACAAAAAAGCACTCCATCTGGTGAGAGATAAACATTATTTATTTAAAGGGCACCATACATGTCTAAGTACTACTAATAGTTTAATATGTTGAGAAACATCTCAACCACATTTTTCAGGTGCAAATCACCACATAACGAACTAAAGAAATTTGAATAATAGAAGGAAAAGCAAAAAAAACTGAGAAAGCAGCTTATAGAAAGCACGGAAAGTAAAAATCAGTTTTTTTTTAGTTCGTTATGATTTGTGGTTTGTGCCTGAGGAATATCTTTATGATATTTCTCAACATCTGAAACTATTAATAGCCCTTGAAAAAGACACGTATTGCATCATTTAAATAAATAATATATGTATATGTATATATATATATATATATATACATTGGTAAAAACGGTAAGATAACAAAAGAAAGAAAGAGACCTCAATATTATGTAAATAGAGGAATTTATCTGTAAAATAATATGTGGCAATTATTCAATAGCAAATGTCCTCTTCTATAGCCTTGGACCAACCAAACCCTGTGAGTAGATTTGGGAGAAAGAAATTGAAAGAAGCCCACGGTGTGTATTTATATATCAATCTGTGTATGTTTTTGTATCTGTGTTTCACTACCACCACCACCACCACCACCACCACCACCACTTGACAACTGGTTTCTGTGTGTTTACTTCCCTGTAACTTAGCAGTTCGGCAAGAAAGACTAATAGAATAAGTGTCGGTCTTAGCAAAAGATAAGTACTTGGTGGGGTGGGGGTGTCGATTCCTTCAGGTAAAAATTCTTCATGGTAGTGCCCCAACATGGCCACAGTCTAATAACAAAAAGAAAAAAAAAGAAGAGAAGTAAAATAAATAAACCCCTCTGTGATCAAAAAATTCTGCAAATTGAATATATAACAATTGCAAATTCCTTACAACAACTTAGAATACATAAAGTATAAGAAAATATCTTGGGAACTTAGAAACTTTCTGCTGCCAGTTGATGGAACAAGCCTGGAAGTGTCAGATTGGTATTTTCGAATTTTCAAAGAATAACTATTTCTTTCTACACAGTGAATTCCATAAAGAACAGACCAAAATGCCAGGAATAGTGCTGACTTTGTGATGTTCAAATTGTCTACAGTTTTTTTTTTGAAGCATCAATATTTTTCTTCATTACGGTTCCAGTTATTATTTAATATGTATAAATGGTTGGTTCTAAATTAATAACAAAGAAAATCTGGATTATATGGAACTAGCTCTTGCTTAACACAGTTTGAGTTGGTTATTTCAATAAGATCGGTATCAGTATCTGCCTGCCAGATGGTTTTGGTGCCAGGATGTCTAAAACCCATATACATTCTTAACAATTGGTTAATTCATTGCAAATATATTCAACAGCAGATTGAGGACTTTTAAGATTATGGATTCCATTCTTGGCCTGGATGGCAAAGTTATGTCCTTGAACAAAGCATTTCATTTCTTGATGCTCTGGCGCTGTGAGGGAACCAGCATGCCAAAAGAATAGACCCAATGTTTCCTCTCTCTGTGTTGTAAGATGCAACTTGAAGTGAGGTAGGATTTGTTTCCTGACCTTGTAAAACTTGGGATTTGGTTTGTCAGATTCTTTATATGAGTTCGTGTGCTGAAGCATATTCTGTTGTGTCTGGGGAGAGCAGACGGTAAACAACGATGATGACGACAATGATGATGGTACACATACACACACACACACACACACAGATACGATGGGTTACTTTTAATTTCTGTCTACCAAATCCAATCTGAAGGTTTTGGTCAGCCTGAAGATATAGAAGAAGACACTTGCCCAAGGTACCACTCAGTTGGACTGAACCTAGAACCATGTACAGTTGCGGCCAAAATATTCAAAATTGTTTTCGTCAGAGAAGTAGGTATAAGATCACCCAGCAAGAAATTGAAAATTTAATTTCATCATGCAGTCGAAGATGTCAGAGTGTGATTGAAGCTAAAGGGCTTCACACTAAATATTAGATAATTTCAGTATTCTCTGTCATTTTTGATTATTTTGTTATTTTTTAAACCGTTCTGATCATTTTGACCGCCATGGGTTTTGCAGTAAATCCCTAAATCATCCATAATTTTTGTATTATCCTCTCAAATTACACCAAAATCTCAGACAATAACAATTGATATCGTCTTTATTGTTTATGAAAATTATAGAATATAAAACAACTTCGATAAAAAATTATACCTACTTTTCTGACGAAAACAATGCCGTTCGGATCGTTTTGACTGCCATGGGTTTTGCAGTAAATCCTTAAATCATCCATAACTTTTGTATTATCCTTTCAAATTACACCAAAATCTCAGACAATAACAAATAATATCGTATTTATTGTTTGTGAAAATTATAGAATATAAAACAACTTCGATAAAAAATTATATCTACTTTTCTGACGAAAACAATGCCGTTCTGAACATTTTGGCCACAACTGTAGATAAGAAACCACCTTCTGACCACCGGGCCAAGCCGGCTCCTTAGCCATGGCTGCACCTCTGTGTATTCACAGACAGAAGTGAAAGCATTTTATATGGTCTGGTGTCGGGTGGGGGGTGGGGGAAAG
>NC_043024.1:19280909-19288409 GCF_006345805.1 Octopus sinensis
TATATATATATATATAACGCAAGCGGGGTGGCATCATTTGAAGGCTTAAACAATGGATTAATAATTGTTTGCCCTTTTATATATATATATATATATATAACGCAAGCGGGGTGGCATCATTTGAAGGCTTAAACATTGTGACCAGCGATGTGCAACAACATCTGATAGCCTGGTTGGTCACGGTGATATATATATATATATATATATATATATAAATTGGAAATTAAAAGCAAACAACAAAAGTCAAAAGGACATAAACATTAGTGGGTGTATAATGTTTTGAGCATGACTCTTCTTCAAGAAGAAGAGAGAGGAGAGGTCTGAAGACAAGGGAAAACAATACGTGTCTGGTTAGATTGCAATGCACAAAAATGTTGAATGTGCAGTAATCGAGTGAGTAATGAATAAAGTTGATCAAGTGTAATAAGAGCATTTGACGGCAGTTTCTTCATTTTAGATTCTTCAGAAATTGTATAGAAAGGAATTTCATATAATATTACATAACAGTGTGTGTGTTTGTGCTTGTGTTTGTGTTTGTGTGTGTGTGTTTGTGCTTGTGTGTGTGTTTGTGTGTGTGTGTGGTGTGTTTGTGTGTGTTTGTGTGTGTTGTGTGTTTGTGTGTGTGTGTGTGTGTGTATTTGTGTGTGTGTGTGTGTATTTGTGTGTGTGTGTGGTTGTGTGTGTGTGTGGTGTGTGTGTGTGTGTGTGTTGTGTGTTGTGTGTGTGCTTTTGTGTGTGTGTGTGCGTGTTTGGGTGTGTTTGTGTGTGTGTGTGCGTGTGTGTATGCTTTTGTGTGTGTATGCTTTTGTGTGTTGTGTGTGTGTGTGTGTTTGGGTGTGTGTGTTTGTGTGTGTGCGTGTGTGTATGCTTTTGTGTGTGTATGCTTTTGTGTGTGTGTGTGTGCGTGTTTGGGTGTGTGTGTTTGTGTGTGTGCGTGTGTGTATGCTTTTGTGTGTGTGTGTGCGTGTTTGGGTGTATTTGTGTGTTTTTGTGCGTTTGTGTGTGTGTGTGTGTGTATTTGTGTGTTTGTGTGTGTGTGTGTGTGTGTTTGCGTGTGTGTGTGTGTGTGTTTGTGTGTGTGTAGATCTCCTCCTGACATCATATCAAAGTTGTAAACAAAATTCCCTGTTATACAAGCAGTGTCATTCATATCCAGTCGTCTTTGTAGACACATCACACTAGAAGGAAATGGGAAATATAATGACAGCAATAACAGCGGCAGAAGTGGTGATGGTGGTGGTGGTGGCAGTAGTGATGACGATGATGAGTATGATGACGATGATGAGTATGATGACGATGATGCCAACTACACTGGTCACAAGGATGATGTCAACGAGGATGTTGGTGGTGATGTTACATTTCTCTTGTTTACTTACAAAGAACAGAGTAACAGTCCAGACAGGTGTGTTGTGTGTCGTTCAATATACTTCTCTCGTTTACTCGCAAAGAAGAAAACACGGTGCTTTTCCAGATAGGTGTGAAGTCTGTTTATTCCAACAGTAAAACTCAAGACTGTAATAATGATAATAATAATAATAATAATAATAACAATAATATAATAATAATAATAATAATAATAATAATAATGATAATAATAAAATAATAATAATAATAATAAAATAATAATAATAATATAATAATGATAATAATAATAATAATATAATAATAATAATAATGATAATAAAATAATAATAATAATAACAATAATAATGATAATAATATAATAATAATAATAATAATAATTAATAATAATAATGTAAACTAAAAATTGAGACGCCTTGTGAAATTTCTCATGAGTTCCAGTACTTTGAATTCTGCTGGCAAGTGATCTGTTTCTTTACTACCCACAAGGGGCTAAACACAGAGGGGACAAACAAGGACAGACAAAGGGATTAAGTCGATTACATCGACTCCAGTGCATAACTGGTACTTTATTTATCAACCTCCGAAAGGATGAAAAGCAAAGTTGAACTCAGTAGAATTTGAACTCAGAATGTAATGACAGATGAAATACCTATTTCTTTACTACCCACAAGGGGCTAAACACAGAGAAGACAAAGAAGGACAGACAAATGGATCAAGTCAATTATATCAACCCCAGTGCATAACTGATACTTAATTTATCGACCCCTGAAAGGATGAAAAGCAAAGTCGACCTCGGCGGAATTTGAACTCAGAACGTAACGGCAGACGAAATACCTATTTCTTTATTACCCACAAGGGGCTAAACACAGAGGGGACAAAGAAGGACAGACAAACGAATTAAGTCGATTACATCGACCCCAGTGCATAACTGGTACTTAATTTATCGACCCCGAACGGATGAAAGACAAAGTCGACCTTGGCGGAATTTGAACTTAGAACGTAACAGCAGACGAAATGCCTATTTCTTTACTACCCACAAGAGTCTAAGCACAGAGAGGACAAACAAGGACAGACAAATGGATCAAGTCGATTATATCGACCCCAGTGCATAACTGGTACTTAATTTATTGACTCCGAAAGGATGAAAGGCAAAGTCAACCTCGACGGAATTGAACTCAGAACGTAACGGCAGATGAAATACCTATTTCTTTACAGGGGCTAAGCACAGAGAGGACAAAGAAGGATAGACAAATGGATTAAGTTGATTACATCGACCCCAGTGCGTAACTGGTACTTAATTTATCGAACCCCGAACGGATGAAAGGCAAAGTCGACCTCGGCAGAATTTGAACTCAGAACGTAACAACAGGCAAAATACAGCTACGCATTTCGCCCAGCATGCTAACCATTCTGCCAGTTTGCCACCTTCTGCTGGCAAGTGATCTCCACAACAGATGACAAACTGGAAGAATCCCTTCAATCATGCGATATAAACTCTAAAAGCAATCAAAGTGTGCACATATGTGCGGGAGATGGGATTATTCTTACAGACAGTTCTTCAGGTTATGTAGAATAGACAGCATAGGAAGATGAAAATCTCTTTAATAATTCTTAATAAGAACAACAAGAATAAATAAATGGCAGCATAAAATTCTTAATGACTTCAATAATGGAATATAATGAGAGCAGTTTAAAGTTTAAGTGGTTTTATAATTATGATTATCCTAGAAAAATATTCTTTAGGAAAAGAAAAATATCAACAGATATTATAGTTTATTTTATCATTTCTCGTTTACTAAATTGGTGAGTTGGCAGAGTCGTTAGCAGCTCAGAGAAAGTGCTTGAGTGATATTTCATCTGTCTTTTTGTTTTGAGTTCAATATCTGTCGAGGTTAACTTTGCCTTTCATCTGTTTGGGGCTGATAAAATAAGCACCAGTTGAATAATGGGGGTGATGTAAAAATTTCAGTCCTTGTGCCAATAATAGAAAGGATTATTATTATTATTATTATTATTATTATTATTATTATTATTATTATTATTATCATCATCATCATCATCATCATCATCATTATTATTATTATTATCATTATTATTATTATTACTATTATTATTGAGTGAGAGAGCAGTGCATGCCATCAAAGTGACACTGGGGTACAAATATATGAATCCCAGTATACCCATCATGACTACCCGTCTGATAAGGGTACACTAGGCACATGCATCACAATCATATGTGCAGGACATGGTGATCTCATATCAAGATAAACAGCACATGACCTTGCAGGTGGGGTCCAGTTAGAATTTTCTTCTGGTTGAGTAACCCATCCCACTCAAAAGGTCTCTGATTAAGGGTTGTTTAAGGATGTTGAATGAAACACCCATGTTTCCAGAGGGGAATTATTCAAACCCCAAAGAATCCGTCTCAACACATGGCTATGATGCTCCCCCACTACTTCTGCTCGTGATCAGAGATGCACATATCGTCAGCCACTAAGGGACATGCTCAACTGGTTATGGTCAAAGAACTGACAAGCAAATCTGTGGTATTGAGCAGAATATTTGCTGTAGCCCATCTTTTATACCAAGACAAAACAATGTACATGATAACACTTCCAGTATTATTATTATTATTATTATTATTATTATTATTATTACTTTTTTTTTCTTCTTTCAAATTTGCTTCCATTTCTTGCCAAGTGTCTTCCCGACTCCTAGGGCAAAGAAACTCATAGTATACATTGGTAGGCCATTAAACCAAACTCAATAGTTCGTTCATTTTTTTTTTTTTTTTTTTCAAGTTAAATTAAAATACATGAGCAGCAACAGTTATTATTATTATCATTATTATTATTATTATTCTATGTTTGACTTTTGCTTTATATTTGTACAAGTTGGCTCCAAGTCGCACCCAGAGACCTCAAGAGACAACAGGGTTGGAAGTTCATGTTGTTGTTATGCCTAGTGTGCCATATATTTGGGGGGTGGGGATGTTGTACTAATGAATGTCTAAAAAAAAAAGTTTTTTTTTTTTTTTTTTTAAACCGAAAATTATGTTTGTTTTAAACCTTGAGATTACATAGAGAGTATTTTGCGTAGGATATGAGCAGTTCCCATGAGCACTATCTTTTGAACTTCTGCCATTTTTGGGTTTCCTGGTATCTGAGTTAGGTAGCTATCAGCCCCTTTTGCTGACAACAGGTATTGTTTTAGTCTTCAGCTTCCACATTTTGCTGATTTCTATTTCAAGATCTTTATATTTGCTCAGTTTTTGGTAGGTCTTGACAGATACGTTTATATCGATTGGGACAGTCATATCAATGAGGAGGCATGTTCTTTGTTTGAAGTCTTTCAATATGATGTCTGGCCTATTTGCATCTATCTTCCTGTCAGTTTGAATGGTGAGTTCCAGAGGAGTGAGATGTGGTCATTTTCAAGCACTGGGGGTGGTTTGTGTTCCCACCAGTTTTTTTCATGGGGCAAATCCAGGTTTTTACAGATTACCCAGTGAATATATTGTGCAGCTCTATCGTGCCTGTTGAGATACTCTGTAGGCGCTAGAAGACTGCACTTGGAGACCACATGGTCAATGGTTTCATTTTGTTGCTTGCATACACGACACGTTGGACTGCTTCTGATCTTTAATATGTTGGCCTGGTAGTTTCTTGTTGGTAGGCATTGATCTTGAGCTGCTATGATAAACCCCTCTGTTTCAGATTTTAAGCCAGAGGCCATTAGCCATTGATGGGTCAGGGCTTTGTCGATATCTGCATTATTCTCTCTCTTTGGGTATTTGCCATAGAGAGGTTTTTCTTGCCATTTATTATTCAGAATATCTAAGGCCGCAGTTTTGGCACGGGTTTTCATGCGCCTAGCTTTTTCTGTGCTGGTTTCTTGTATATCTATCTCTAATTCCGAAATTGGTTGTATTCGGAATTCACTTAGATATTCCTTTGCCTGTTTTGTGACTGAGTATGATGCTTTCTTGTTTTCATGTTTTGAGACAAGTTTTAACATCCAGTCCTCAGAGTTTTTCAGGTAGGTGTCTAGGCCAATTGTAGCAATCTTCATTGTTATTGCCAGTTGCAAAAGACCACGGCCTCCCTCTTTTCTTGGCAGATAGAGTCGTTCTGTATCTGCCTTAGGGTGGTGCATTCTATGCATTGTCAACAGTTTCCTTATTTTTCTGTTGAGCTGATATATTTCAGTAATTGACCAGTTAACAATATTGAAACTGTAAGTCACGACTGGTATAGCTAATGCATTGATTGCTTCGATCCTGTTCTTGCATTCAGCTCTGTCTTGAGTATTGCTCTCACTCTTCGATAGCATTCTCTCCTGATCTTTTCCTTCATCTCTGAATGCCTTATTCCGTTCCCTTCAATTACCCCTAGGTACTTGTAGCTCTCCGCTGGGTCTAGTTCTTTTATGACATTCTGCTGGTCAAGGTAATGTTAGATGTTTCTGTCATTTTTCCTTTGATAAAGGTAGCCTTTGCACATTTATCGAGGCCGAATTGCATTCTGATGTCGTCACTGAATTGTTTGACTATCGCTAGTAAGCCCTTGAGTTGTTGATCATTTTTTGCAAAAAGCTTTAAATCATCATGTAAACGAGATGATTTATATTTTTATCAAACATTTTATACCCGTACTGCGCGTCATTGAGCAGCTTTGAGAGAGGTATTAAGGATAAACAAAAGAGGAGTGGTGACAGTGAGTCACCTGGAAAATGCCACACGAAATTTTTACATCACCAGCATTTAGGGATTCACTGTCACTGTTCAGAGTTAGTGTGGTTCTCCATGATCTCATACTTACAGTCAAGAAGTTTCGCAGAGTTGGTGCTATCTTATACATTTCAAGGCATTTCCTAATCCAGCTATGTGGTAGGCTATCAAAAGCCTTTTTATAGTCTATCCAGGCTATTGATAAGTTTTTGTGTCGTTTGTGACAATCTTCTAAGATCATCTTATTGATGAGTAGTTGGTCTTTACAGCCGTAGGATCCACGTTTACATCCTTTCTGTTCATTAGGGAATATGCTGCTGTCTGTTAAAAAAACTATAGGTATATTCCGTCAGGACAGATGTTAGTGTTTTGTACATAGTTGTTAAGCAGGTATGGGTCTATAGTTGTTTTGGTTCATTTGTTTCTTATTATTATTATTTATTATTATTATTATTATTATATTATTATTATTATTATCATTATTATTATTGTTAATTATTATTATTGCTAATAATTATTATTGTTAATTATTATTATTATATATTATTATCATTATTTTATTATTATTATTTATTATTATTATTAATTATTATTATTATTTTATTATTATTATCATTATATTATTATTATTATTTCATTATTATTATTATTATTATATTATTATTATATTATTATTATTATTATTCATTATTATTATTGTTAATTATTATTATTGTTAATAATTATTATTGTTAATTATTATTATTATTATTATTATTATCATTATTATTATTGTTAATTATTATTATCATTATTATTATTATTATTATTATTATTATTATTATTATTATTATTATTATATTATTATTATCATTATTATTATTATCATTATTATTATTATTATTACCAGCAGGCGTACCCGGCGTTGCCTGGGGCTGTTTGTTAAGTAAGCCTGTTTGGTCATTAGAACATTCATGGATGCACCTCTGAACTGAATGAAAGAGATCACAATGGCAGATGTTCCCTGCTTTGTTTGCTTTATTTAGTGCAATAGTGAGCATGCTCAAGAACAGAACGCAATGCCCGGTCTGAGAATTGAACCCATGATCTTGTAATTGGGAGTAGAACACGTTAACCACTCTAAATTGTTGGCTTTGTGCCAAAATATTAAATCATTATTAAGTAAGGCAGCAAGCTGGCAGAAACGTTAGCGTGCTGGGTAAAATGCTTAGCGGTATTTCGTCTGCCATTACATTCTGAGTTCAAATTCCGCCAAAGTTGACTTGGCCTTTCATCCTTTCGGGATCGATTAAATAAATACCAGTTATGCACTGGGGTCGATATAATCAACTTAATCTATTTGTCTGTCCTTGTTTGTCCCTTCTGTGTTTAGCCCCTTGTTGGTAGTAAAGAAATAGGTATTTCAT